>NC_066305.1:4023968-4333504 GCF_905404315.1 Leptidea sinapis | reverse complement strand
GGCACATTTATCTGTAATACATCGAATGTTGTGAGCAAATGCTTACAACAGATCTTAATTCCAGCCAATCTCTGGGTATACTCCAGTATAAGCATCAGTTTGCATTCTTAATAATGACATCGTATTGTTAAATTAAAGAACTGTAGAAAAAAAAAGTGGGGCTTAAGATCAAAAATAACAAGGAATAATAAAATATCCTATATTAAATCAGTTGACGATATCATAAGACTGGAGGCTGACAAATTAAACATAGAACTCTTGCCAATAGCAATATCACACATAGCTATTGGTGGGGCAGATTCCAAAATGATTTATTTTATCAGTCTGAAAGAGGTCGAACAAATAAAATACGTTTATCGTAAAAGTTAAATTTAAGAAAACGATGATAGGTTAAAAAACACAAATTTTCCGTAACCGATGTTGATAAACAGTACCTACAGAATTATGCCACGTGTTAATTCACCTCTCCTGTGAAAAATATTGAAATAACAGATGTTATATTTATAAACGGAGGCCTTTATATTATTAAAGATTAATTCTATTCATTAGTTCTGTTTTCATGGCTAGCGTTAATAAAAATTCGATGAAATTCGGCTATTGAATAAACGAAAAATGTTCAAGTTTGACGAGGGCTTGGGAAGTTTATCAAGATAGCCGATTTCTATATTCAACCGTAATCCTAAAAAGGCAATCCAAGATTATTATTTCGAATCATTTCTTGATTTTGGTATTTCAATAACCAATGTACCTTTTGGGGTACTCTTTTTCAATTTATCTAAGGGATGACGTTGTTATAATTCTATACATCCTACTGTGGCTTCCTGTTTCACAGAATAGAAGGGGAACTAAACGGTAAAAATTATAATTTTTTAGAAAAAAAAAATGAAATTAAAAACATAACATTAATTATTATCTTTTACCGTAGCTGTTCCATATACGACATTAATCCTTCGGCCTACTTTTGTAGTATTCATAAGAAGGAAAGTATGACCACAGAATAACTTATAGTATACCTAGGTACCTACTTCGTATAACAGTACCTATTCAAATTTCGCTCTCGCTCTTTAGCTACATTCTTTGGTGTTGCAATTGGCATGCATGGTAACAATTATTACTAATTATTGTTCCACATATACGATTAATAAACAAATACATAGCCTCAGAACACGAAAAATGTGTGACTGTTGGATTGGCAGAAACCAAATGTTAATTATATTCTACAGAAATAAAATTTGAAAAACAAAATCTTATGAACGATGTGGGACACACTTTAGCTTCTTCAATTATTTCCGATATGTGTATCCGAATTCCAACTCAACGTACTCGTATTATACAGAGATGTCATGTTACGTTAGAGTTGAACAACACGATTCATTAGTCACCTCGACCTTGCCAGATCTCGCCCGAGAGACCGTGCGATCTAATTCTAGAGTGCGGACATCTACGATCTACGAAGGGACGCGAACGGGACGCCTTAATTATATGTTCATAGACGAATTGATCGCCGCTATATTTCCGTCAGTCGGAACATTCGAGGCTAGATTGTATACTTTGGTTTTATTTGAGGTTAGATTTTTAGATAGCTGACTTAGCAAGTCTTTTCTATTAAGATAATCAAAATATATATCATGAAAATGGTCTTTGTTTGAGGCTCAATCACGCCTAAACTACTGATCGTATCGACATGAAACTACCACCATTCGATGCGAAATTTATCCTAGATGATTTATTTTTTTATTTATATTTGTAATAAGATGAATAAAATTTCATTAATTGAGCGAACGGCTAGGTTATTATAAAATAATACATACCCTTTAACATATTATTTTAAACACAATAACATTATTGATTCTAAAGTCAACGAAACGTCGACGGGTTACTTGAAGAGATTTTGACGCGTATCACGTAATATCATTATGTTTTCCTTGTTAAATTTTAAACGTGTACAGTTTCCTTTGAGCTTATGTTAGGCAATAACTATAAAAAACAAACACAAACTTGTATAGATTAGAGTATGAGTCAATTTATGTGCTTGTAACTACAACCTTCATTGCGCTAAGTAATAACTTTTAATATTTTCCCGGAAATTCGACTTCTATCTAAAAATGTCATTGGAGATATAACTGGTTATTCAAGTTCGTAGGTCATTATTTTTTTATCTATAGTAATATTAGAAAGAGGTATAGTTTGTGAGGTTGTAGGGGATAGTATCTGGATCTACTGAACTACTTTTGGAAATTTTGTTAGCAATATTTGTGAGTGTCATAGTCCATGTATCAAGTGTGTTGAAAAAGTGCGTATAAAACTCGTGAGCAACTTGATCACTAGACACTCGGCTTATTTACACCCTCGCCTACGGCTCTAGTTGCAACCCACAGCCTCGAGTATAATGAGCAACTTAGCTCACTTGTATCAGATATTCTATTAACAATATAGTTGACTTTTCTTACTGCAACACTACTAATACATTTAACATCAATACTTTCTAAATATCGGTTGAATTAATTATAATTGTAATAACTTTAAAATAAATTGGAATAATTAAAATTATCCAAATGCTACGATTTTTTTTGAGTGTTAATGCCCCTTAGATTTGTCTTTCACCAATTCGACACATGTTTTGTTGTATAATGGATATTCGCAAATAATGAAGTCCTAAAAGTATTTTCAAACAGTTCACAAAAAACGCGTTTGCTTGGTTCGCCATTGGAACGCCAGAGGTCGTGGGTTCGAGTCCCGCATCGTTCATAAAATTTTGTATTTCAAATTTTATTTGTGTACTATGAATATATACAAATGTCTCTATTGTGTAGGAGATGTAATTTTTTTCAAGTCAATTAAGCTAATGCTCTGTCCAAGGATCAGATCTATAGAGCGTACTTAGACTTTGCTCAGACTTTACTTACGTAATGCTCAGCTGAGTGTTTGCTTAGTATAATCTTTCATTCTGTTTTTATAGTCTTTCGACAGCTGAAATTATGCTGAATTGATGAAAATTAGCTTAAGGTAAGACCGACAAATGCAAAAGTCAAGTTCACACTTTATTACATTCAGCAAAGCTTTACTCAAGTAAAATCTGAGCAATGCCTAAATATGCTCTATTCATCTCAAGATAAGTTTAATATAAATGCTAATGGCGTACAAGTATCTAATTGACTATTGTCTTCTATCCTCGTTTATTGGACCATTACGGAAAGATTATCTTTGAAATAAAGCCTTAATGTATCTGGCCATGACAGTCCGTCGGTTTTATTTCGTTCGTCAGCTGTTCTCGCCTCGTTGCTCATGTTAATTAATTGAATCGGAATTGCAAAACCACACGTGACAGTTTCATTTGTAATGAGAGACCCAACGTAATAATAATAATAATAATAATTTCATTTATTTCGGATTCATTCATACATGAGATTACATCCATATTTGTTAGTACAATTTGCAAACTTACAATTATACATAACATGCTGGCGTATTTTTAGTTAACCTACAAATCTATTACATTTAGTTGACAATTTTATTGGTTATAATTGGTTTGTGGGGAATTCACATACTACGACTTAGCATAAATTACTCCTTAAGACATGAACCATTAGTTAGTAAAAGTCCCGTTAAAATTGGAGCAGGGTTTAAGGAAAAAATGTTAAGCATTGGTATTCTGTTCTATATAACATGCCGTTATTATGCTATTACAAACAAACATTTCAATATTAAAGGCCTAAGAGCATTCATATTCCCAAAAATGTTTCTTTAGATTACATTTTGATGTCAATTAATGCATCAAAAATGTTGTATGATAATTGTCGCCCATTCGTATCACCATCACTTTGATACACAAATAAATACTATTAGCAATGTCTCGCTATTTTTGAAAAAATGCACGTCCTTTGGTGTATGAGTTTCGGGAAGCAAATTTACTACTACACTGAGTATTCAAGAGACGAGTATACTTAGCTAAATCCTGATGTAGCTGATTACATTTATTCAGAAAACAATCCATTACGGAGATGCTAGTTAAAAGTGCAATACACAAACTGAAATATTTTTTAATGATTAAAATACATGTGCATAAACAATAAATTTCTTAAAGCAAATATCGGGATAAATCCACAGTAATATTATTAAGAATTTTTCTTTGAATACCCTAATCCCTATCCTATATTTTCCAGCTTGACTTTAATATAGGCTAATAGGAAGGCTATGTAGCTTAACTACACTACACACTCTCAGCTGGCCTTAGATAATTTTGTACACACCGAGGCTATTTAACATGTATGCCCTTAATAAAAATAATACTTAAATGAAAAAGTGCTATGCAAGAGAAGGTGTTCTGAAATTGTGGGTTAAATATGTAATAAAAAACAAAAGTAACTTTTACGCAAAAACCTAATGTAAAAAATACTGTAATAATTGCACGCGTTTTAATCCTTTAAAAAGTGTTTTATTTACATGTGGAACACTCGTGTTAGTATACAATAATAATACTGATAAGTTGGTACAGATTATTAATTCTTGATTCTTGTTAGATTTAAGTGGATAATATTGAGACATACTTCTGTCTTCGACGAGAAGCTTTATGAAGTAAGTGGGTATTGTGTTGTAGAGACTAGAGAGCACCGGATTACAGCGTCCTAACTCTATAGTCTATGCTAATGATCTTAACGACAAAGTTATCCAGTCCACAATTGATTAAAGACCCGCTTTTGAAATACAATTTTGGAATCTCAAACTTAAAAGCCAATCATAACTTATTTTTGATACACTTTTCCGTAATGATAGTTTTTATTTAATGTTATCATAGGTAGTATAGTAAATATAGTAATAAGATTTATATTAGATTGTTTTGTTTGTTTTTTATTTTTATTTTACAACTTCAGAAAGCTATTTACAAGTTTTCAGAAATAATAGCTTTTAATTGTGTATAGTCGCTTACATTTAATATAATCTTATTTATCTATATATTAATAGTGAAAACGGTCATTGTTTGAGGCTCAATCACGCCTAAACCACTGATCGTATCAACATGAAACAACGCCGTTTATGCGAAATTTATCCGAGATGGTTTATGGCTACTTATTTTTCGAATATCAACTTCCTTCATTAATTTGTTTCCTTTTAAAATTCGCCTAGCGAAGCGGGCGGGAACGGCTAGTTTACTTTTTATAAATTAAAAGTTTTATTTACCTGACGTCTAAATTAAAGTGGTGTTGTCTTGAATAGGTCAAGGTCGTATTCATTATCAACTCAATTATAAAGTTTGCATGTTCTAATAAGAAAACTGTTCTGTCTATAATTACATTTTGCTGATTGTATTTCGAGTATGTTGCCTCGCCTTTGACAGTGGTTCGTAAGCCAAACTGCTCTAGCAGTTCTGCACAGTTTACTCTACTGTTTCCTACAATTAGGATATAAGTAATGTCTGCAACACGTCGTCTTTCTTGGAGAGGTAAAAAATGTTTTTTTTTTACAGCGTGACATTTAATATTGGTAATAGTTTTTCATTTCTCATACTCGGAAAGTAATGTTGTCTTGATCTGATTATTGGGTGGAAACTGCTGCTTCCCTCCATAGACAGGGAAAAACTCATAAAAATTATTTACCACCTAAGGGCCGGAATGAACTTCAAAAATAGAACTGCTTTCAGCTGTGAAGAGTTTTATGTAAAAAACAACTAATTAAAAAAAAATGCTGCGGCCATGTGACTTTCTAAACAGCCAGTGTGAACTTAGCACAAACTTCTTTGAGCGGAATAAGCCGCAACAATTACGCGGTGAGTTCCATATTTAAAATTTAAAAAGTCGACATAAATTATTGTCCTAATTTGACAATTAATTTTAAATAGGTAATATAATAATATATTAGCAATAAATAGTTTAGATAAACGACTAGTTTTATTTTCCTCATATTCGAAATGAAAAGTAAAATGCTTAACGCGGGTAAAATAATCAATTCCTGTTCGGACTATAGCCGCCCTTGCTGCGCTCGGGCATCTAAATACCTCGGGAATTAATTATTTCGTCCCTTGGTTAACAATCTACTATTTTGTGCGTAATTGTAAGTATCCAAAGTGTGAATCTATTTTGTATTGCTTCAATACGGTTAATGTGCACATTATAAATTTGTTTGTGTTTGAATATATATTGTTTTTTGAAGTGATAATTATTTTCGCGCGAGGAAACATTATCAGTGTGAATATTTTCGATGCGCGCTCACACCGGCAAATTCGGCACCCTGACGTATTTTGGTCAACTACACCATTTGTAGAGCGCATAAAAAAAGAATGCTGGGAGAGTTTCTTGCGCCGCTTCTATTCTCTCAGAGCGCCATTTGTTTCCGAAGCGATAGTAGTATCTAGTAGTATAAGAAATGACATCAAAAAGAATTCTAAAGGAATCAATTTTGAGAAAATAAATTCCTTTTATGCCTTTTATGCCTTTTTATTTGTATCATACTTCAACTACTACTATAACCCTCTTGTAACTCATAATGTCTACTGAACCACAACCATTGGACGAGAATGAAATAAATTTCTATATTGTATAAGATGTAAGTACTTCCTCTTTTTGGGTATTGTGAAATATATAGTTAATAAAACTTAATAAGGAGAATATATTATTTAAATAATCATTGTTCATTGTATAGAGATGGAAATTCCGCAAATAATATTTAAATAGCAATAATTATTCATAGTTCAAAATATCTGTATATTATTATTTGCCTTGATAAGCGTATTTTAAACTAGATTTAAAGTTATATTTTTAATTAGATTAACGTCAAAAATTTTAACAACGAAAAAATTTAATGTGATTTCTTCCACTTTAAAATATTTATTAGAATTATATATGAATACTAGCTGACCCAGCAAACGTTGTATTGCCGATATTAAAATCGCGATACAAAAGTAACAGTTGATCGTAGATGGGTGAATATTTGAAGTTGTATGTATTTTTTAATGCTGACTCATAATCAAACAAATTAAAAAAATGTCAAAAAAATAAAAAATAAAATCGTGTGGACCGGACCACCCTTAACATTTAGGGGGATGATAGATGTTGGCCGATTCTCAGACCTACTCAATATGCTCACAAAATTTCATGAGAATCGGTCAAGCCGTTTCGGAGGAGTACGGGAACGAACATTGTGATACGAGAATTTTATATATAAGATAAATGTTCTTAGTTCTTTTATCTAGACCACAGATAAAAGAGAATCTTTCATCTTTACACTAAAGCATAGTAGACATATGTCTACTGTGACTAAAGAGTTACAATCGGCTAATTTGTAGATATAAATTCGACTCGAATTTGAAATCAAAACAAACTTATAATTCTATAAACATATAATTTAATAAATATATAACAAAACTGTTTCATGTATTTGCTTCTCCCTAGCGGGAAGTAATAATTTACAAGCTAGCCAGCCCGTATTTTACCATCGCATGAATATTTAAAAACCGTTTCGCCTTCTTCTTCAGGCTGCCCTTATTCAATCTTTGTTTGTTTTTAATTTACTACACTGTGCAAGTATTAAGAAAAGCATGTTGTTGTGGTGTTATTTCTTGTTTTTTTTTTTTTTACATATTAAAACATTGAATAAAGCTTTTACGTTAATATAATTATTAATACATCTTATTCTATTTTCATAAATATTTAACACATAATTTAAGATGAAGGACAAATTCTTAGATAATTTATATACATATATGTCTACCTGTGAACACGTCGAAAAAAGTAACGGTGAAGTGCTAGTTCTATTTTCAAAGTAATTCAACCTATCAAGATAATTCAATACTTATATCAAAATTTCTAAATATCACGAAACATGTTGCGAAAGTAAGACGTAGCTGTACTGCACACTAAAGTATTAAACCTGGCCTGTTATCATGCCTTGCCTAATAGCAAGAGGGTCTCTCTAGACGCATAAATTATGTAACGATAAGATTTACGCTGTTAAAACAGCTGTTAAAACAGAAATGCTTGTGTTATTTACAATAATTAATGGTGAGTAAGGTTTTTGTATAGTAATTATGTCGTTTTGACTTGAAATAAAGAGACCAGTGGGAAGCTCCTTTGCACAGAATGCCGGCTTGATTATGGATGCACAACGGAGCCAATATCTGCCGTGAAGCAGTAATGTGTAAGCATTATTGTGTTTCGGTCTGAAGGGCGCCGTAGCTAGAGAAATTACTGGGCAAATGAGACTTATGTCTCAAGGTGACGAGCGCAGTTGTAGTACCGCTCAGAATATTTGAGTTTTTCAATAATCTTGAGTGGCGCTGCATTGTAATCGACAGGGAGTATCAATAACCATCAGCTGAACGTCCTGCTCGTCTCGTCACGTGAATATTTTTCCTACGTCAACGCCACGTGGTTTCAGAGCAAGCTGATCACAGAGTACTGGAACGCCGACGGTTCCAGCAGCTCTGAGTTGCACGCGGTCAAATAGTTTAATCTACGATTCCAATTCAAAGCCAATTTGACTTTGCTTTCGACATGACCGTGGAATCAGCAATCCCGATATAAGGTGAGGCATTAAGAGTTTTGTCGAATAGCGGTGTTACAATTAATAGAACAAACACCTTTTGTTAGTTAGTGTAGTTTAACACGTTCTTACTAAATGTAATATGACGGAGTGCTTTATCGGACTTTGTAAGTCATCTTCGCCAGTCAAGATTTCTTGCATAAAATTTATACAAGAATCAGATGATTGAATTTTTTTCTAACTTATCACAAATTCTTCTGACCCGATATTGACGGGACCTGTCAGACACTTACTATAAGCACTAATAATAACTTTCAGCAAAAATAGTATTTATAATAAAGACTATATTTGGCTCAAAAATATTAATAATAATAATATTGACACACTTTTTACACATATTCTCTCTTCTCACGTATTATATCTTGCCCCAAATTAAGCATGTGTTATGGGTTGCAAGACAACGATATATTTAATACAATATACTTACTTAAACATACATAAATACATTTAAACATCCAGGACTCGGAAACAAAGATCCATATTCATCATATAAATGCTTGCACCTACCGGGATTCGAACCCGGGACCTTTAGCTTAGTAGGTAGGATCGCTAACCACTCAGCTATACAAAAAATGAATGAGGGTTCTGCAAAAACCTATAAAGTTGAACAAAATCTAAGGCGAGCCGACGAGCGCTCGTAATACATTTATTACGTACATAATACAGTAAACAATATTTTAATTTATTTAGCACTTGTTACAGTCACATTAATTAAACGCAGGATTAGTGTGAACACCGCTTACATTCACATAAAGCCGGGTGTTAGTCTGTCGCTTCCGTAACATGTGCTTATTTTGTGGGCTTACCCCTGCCACAACTGAAACGCATTAATATTAAACGAGACGTTTTGATTAAGGTGTTGTTTGTATTGCAAAGTATTCTCCAAACCGGTTGGCAACGAAATTCAAATATTTTTTTTCAAAATTGTATATGAAATGACAATGACGTGATTTGTCTATTTATGTGAGCTTGATGTGTTTACAAGCGCTACCAACGTCATGAACTGTCATAAGACATTTGACATTTTTGACATTATTTGACATTTTAAGTTCACGAACAGTTGGTAGCAGTACTTATCAGTAGAACATTACTTATCGTGAATTGTTAGGAGTAACGCTGCCCAAATTGTATTGAGTCATTTATTATTATAATTATTATTAGTGCTAACTGTAAAATACAGATATTTCTATTTTAAGTGTGTTTAAATGACCAACCCCTTCTACATTTACATATATATATGATTGATGATGAATTCAATATATATATATATATATATATATATATATATATTTCTTGTGTGCGTGTGTATGTCACTGAACTTCTCCTAGACGGCTGGACCGATTTTGATGAATTTTTTTTGTGAGAGTTCAAGGGGATTCGAGGAAGGTTTAGATTTACAATTGAACTACGTACTAAACGGCTGGACCGATTTTGATGATATTTTTGTGTGTTCCAGTGAATTTGAGATTGGTGTGTATCTTCAGGTGGATTCGAGAATGGTTTCGATTCACACTTTAACTACCTCCTCCACGGCTGAACCGATTTTGATGATTTTTTTGTTTGTTTCAGTGAATTTGAGATTGGTTTAGATTCTCAATTCCGTCCATATAATATAATTCTCCTGCTCATGTGTATGTTAGTGAACTCCTCCTAACGGCTGGACCGATTTTTCAAATTTAAGACGTGTGTACAGGACAACGTCTGTTGGGTCCACTAGTATACATATATAATGAAAATGGTCTTTGTTTGAGGCTCTTTCACGCCTAAATCACTGATCGTATCGACATGAAACTACCACCATTCGATGCGAAATTTATCATAAATGGTTTATGACCACTTATTTTTCAAATTCCAACTTTCATTCCTTTTAAAATTCGTGCAGCGATGCGGGCGGGAATGGCTAGTAACTCTATATGTATAGAACGTCATTGAACTAACGGAAAAACAAAGATATATTGGATCTTATCCTATATTAGCAAACTAAGATTTAATTCGATACTGGTGAAGTAGCTGGGCGCAGCTAGCAATTCAATAAGACTTCTATTTTATTTTTTATACCTACAACGATCAGAAGCATAAATTTAACGTTGTTTAATAACAATGAAAATTATTTCGTGAGACCTTCAAAGATTTAATCTGTTATATAATAGAAGTTTGTATATAAATTGATAATTTACATAAAACATATAAAATCAATCACAAGATTAGTGTGAATACTCTTGAGATTTAAGGAAAATATGAATGCTCATAAATTTTTGTATTTTATATGACGTAGGCTAAAAGTAAATTTTTATTAATCAAACTGAGTAATGCTATTGGTTTTCATGTCGTCAAACTTTGTTTCGATACGAACTTTCATTTGACTTGTTAATAATTAAATGTACGTATGTTTTATAATGATGAAAACATAATTAGTCAGTGGTCAGTGAACAAAAGGTAGTACACATTCACTACCTTTGTCGGTCTTTAAGTGACTCGCCAAGGTCTTATAAAATTAAGAGTGCATTTATTACAAAACCAAAGAAATCACAGAGTTTTCAAGCTTAATTTGTTGGTACCCATGACATATGGACAAATGCTAGGTAGTTTATTATTCATATGCCTTCATAGTATGCGTTAGAATGTCACGGTTTCGATCATCAGAACTAAATTTTAAATAAATTAAATAAATATCCTAAATAAATAAATATAATAAAATAAGTCTCAAATATATATAAAAATTTGGAAGTAAAAAAAACTATTTCCAATTCGTGTCTTAAATAATTGCAGACATTTTGGGGGATAAGTAATGTGATCGCCGCCTACTGATAACATATTTTAGAAACTTATGATAACTTGATTGCATTGATTTTTTTTAAGTAATTGATTTTTGCAGCTTGGTTCATTACTGATCGTATACAATTTATCAGTTCGAACCTGAAATTCACGGTTTAATAATATAAGCAACAAATTCATTTTTGGTATCATTAAATTCTTTCAAATAATAGGCAAATTATGTACTTATCTATTAGTTTGAATACTCGTTTCCGTTTCTTATTCTGTTTTTCACGTATTCACAAATTCTACATAACGAGAGCATAATAGAGGCAAATTAAATTCGGAATTCTGTAACATACTTATATAAAATTGTTTATTGCATTTTCAATGTTATACGATATGAATAGCTAGTACTTTGTCTTGCTCGAGGACAAGCCTTTACCACTTTACTCTCTGCCCACCAACACAAGTAGGAGATAGGTGTCATCCATATAACATTCTATACTTAAAGTACCAACAATAACTTTTAAATCGTGTGTAACTTATCTTTGCTGATACCAATGCGGTGCCTTTGAGAATTCTTGAAAAACCCAATCTGAGCGGTTCTTTTTTTTATGAAAATAAGGGACGGGTCTTGCTCGTACGTTCAGCAGATGCTAATTGGTACGTCCTGCCCATAGCAATGCAGTGCCGCTCAGGAATCTTGAAAAACCTAAAAATTCTGAGAGGCACTACAATCACGCTCGTCACCTTGAGACATAAGATGTTAAGTCTCACTTGCCCAGTAATTTCACTAGCTACGGGGACTTCAGACCGAAACACAGTTATGCTACACATTACTGCTTCACGAAAGAAATAGACGCCGCTGTGGTACACATAATTTAGCCGGCATCCTGTGCAAATGAGCCTCCCACTGGCACTGCAATGGCGCTCGTCACTTTGAAACACAAGCTGTTTTCTCAATAGCCCGGTAATTTCACTAGCTACAGCGTCCTTCAAACCAAAATAAAAATAGTGCTTGCCCACTGCAACCTTACGACATAGAAGGGGACTTCTTTTACGAATTAAGAGTTAAAAACAATGTTAGGATTTTCATGGAATATGGAGCTATAATATTAATAATTATATAAAGACTATAATCTTTTCCATTAAAGAACTACCTTAAGTACCGAGTTGGCGTTGCGAAACTGATTAATTCAATTTATTTATTTAAGCAATAAATTATTTTTTATTCAATATAGGATGTGACATCACTTATTGAAAGTCAAAAAAAATTACCACCCATGCCAAAATGAATGCCTCAGGCCTGAGAAGAACGGGCGCAACAAACTCAGCGGGCTTTTATTTTCATCAAAAAAATATGTTTACAAAGTAACATTGTACAATTAAACTTATTATTTAATAGCCTGAGTGCAGTCACTGCATTCCCAATTTGTGGTATCATTAAGGAAATCATTTATGATATAGTAACCTGTTCCACACAAACGTTTTTTAACAATTCTTTTGAATAACGCAATACTTTTGTTAGGCAATCCGGTAGTTTGTTAACATGGCTTAATATACAGTTAAATATTAAACAGACTAATTTTAATAACAGACTATAATGATCAATCCCATTACTGATGCCTGCAAAGTTCAAAGCTCAGAGATGTAAACCCGTACCAGTTTGCGTTAAGCGTCCATTCAGCGAACACGCTATTCGGATTTCCCGGTAAACTTCGCTCGTAAGTCGTTACGAATTACGAAATAAGTGCAGTGACTAATAGATAGTGCGTAGATATTTATGCATGGATTACTACATTGAACATGAATGAGATAGAAGAAAATATTGGAGAAGGTAATATAAATTAACTTAATATTTATGCAACAAAACAATTATTAAGTTTTGTTCTGTTATTTAAGTTAGCGGATATTATCGATTTTGTAATTATTAAAATATTTTATGACATTGAAACAAGTTGAACTGGTTGTGATATTTATTTATGTATTGGTATCTGCAACAAACTAATCGACTTCGTTCGAAATAATCGCAGATTGATTTTCTTATGACTGTTTCAAATTCTTAACGTGATATTGCCGACAATATTTTAAGTTTCGGTTAGTCATCTTTTTGTTTAGTCCTGTTTTTGTTAGTATTTAATGATGCTTTAAAATTATCTGACCTTTTGGAGATATCGGTGTAACAGATTATTTTATAAAAGTTTAACCTGCTTTGAATCAAGATCAAGTACATCTTTTAATCTAATTTTCGTGAATTAGGTATAAATTACTTTTATACACATAGGTCAAATTGCTAAACGAAATGCACTTTTAAAATTAAATACTGGATAGCGAATTATTATGTGGTCTGCTGACTATTACTTTTTTTTTTCAAGAAAATAAGGGACGAGACGAGCAGGACGTTCAACTGATTGTAATTGATACGCCTTGCCCATTTCAATGCAGTGCCGCTCATGATTCTTGACAAACCCAATAATTCTGAGCGACACTACAATTGCGCTTGTCACCTTGAGACAATATGTTAAGTCTCATTTGCCCAGTGATTCCACTAGCTACGGCGCCCTTCAGACCGAAACACAGTAATGTTTACACATTACTGCTTCGTGGCAGAAATAGGAGCCGTTGTGGCACCCATAAGCTAGCCGGCATCCTGTGCAAAGGAGTCTCCCAATTCCTTTTTATTGCTTATTTTTACCCAGCAAACAATATTGGAAGTTGAAATTTTGTTTGGTATTTACCAAAATTGAAATGAAAATAATTTCACTTTATTGATAAACATATCACGGTTTTTCGCAGTTGCCATCTTTTTTTCAATCTATACTATATAGTTTCAATATCTTTGACGGCCCATATAGCCCAGTGATTAGTAACTCTTCCCACTGAGCTAGAAGTCCCGGGTTCGTATCCCGGTAGGTGCAAACATATTTATATAAGGAAAATGGATGTTTGTTTCCGGATCATGATTTATGTTTATATGTATTAATATATGTTTAAGTAAGTATGTATATTGTATTGTGTCTTTGCCTTGCACCCATATTACAGGCTCTGCCTAGTTTAGGGCAAGATACTGTGTGTAATATTGTGTTAATATTATTAATATCTTCAATGCATGCCCTTAATGGATAGATTTACATTTACATTACCTCTTCAAAATTAATGAATGTTGACTTGATATTGTTGAAATAAAAGTGGTTCTTGTTTTTAGTCCGGTCAATTTAGACCAAAAAATGAGAGTGAAGTTACATAAAGTCCCAACAAGCTGAAAATCAGTGAAATTGTTGAAAACATAATTATAAACAATGTTTATAAGTTCCCCATCATTCCCGTGTATGGACTTTTTTTTATTGAAGGTCAAAAAAATGAGTTTTTCGCGATTTTCAGCAAAACGGTTAGTTTTATCATGAAAGTACTCCTGACAAAAATTGTAGATCATAAAATTATCTATAAAAAATGTAGGAATACTTTTTTCTTACGAGGCACCGTTTCTGAGATATAGCTACCTCATAGGTGGCATGGAAACGTGTGCATATTATGACGATAACAACTTTTATAATTTTTTGAATCATGTTTCGTTCGAATCGTTTTGTTGGGACTTTATGAAACTTCGAATGTCTAAATTGACCGGACTATTTTATGTAATCGAATAAATCATGCGGGTGTATTTACCTATCTTTGAGTTTTTTTATAATAAGTTTTATACATACTCGTCAGTCATTGAAATAAAAAACATTTTTGTGAAATCATCTTTCTCCTTTTGAATAACAAAAAAAACAAAACACCAATTTATTTTCCCGGGAATTTAATAATACAATTACCCCGAGAAAGACAATATAGTACAATATTTAATTGAAATGTTATGAAGAATGTAAAATATTATAAATATTATTATTGTATCAAGGCCAGAATAGAAACAAATAAAAACACTTATTTACTAATATTTTGTTGCAATCCATATACAGGGCGTCCCACGGCTATTTTCAATAATAACGATTCTGAAATAATTAGGCATTTTTTTATGTTCCCGGTTCAGTCAGGCGATTAAACCGGGAATCGACATGATAATGTCAGTCGTATATCCATACGGCAACGCCAGATTTTCATTTTTACACACACACACATACTCACGCCTTGTTCCCGTCGGGGTAGGCAGAGACAATAGAATGCCATTTGCTTCTATGCTTACAAACTTCACGCGCTTCCTCTACATTCATTTCTCTTTTCATACATGCTCGCCGGTTGTGGGTGCTTTGGACCTATCCTTTTCTTTAAACGTGCCCAATTTGGTCGTCGAATGTTCTACGAGGATTCCCGACTTGCCCACACACACTTGCATTATATATTTTATAAGTCATTCTTTCCTCACTCATTCGCTCCATATTTTCGTTTGTCTGAACAAAATTTTACATCAAATGTTAAAATCCATGGTCTTCCTTTTACTTTCTGATACTATGTTATGTAACAAAAAATATGCGTTATGATGAATAAAGCTTGGTATGATAAAGCTACATGGTATTTTTTTAATAATTAAAAGATGCAAGAGGATTAAGGCGTTTCTTCACAGTGCTGTTTTTTAGAAACTTTCTTCCACGAATAACAAAAGCATAGAGTGACAAATCTTGTTAAACAATTTCGGGACGACACCACCATAGACTTAGATATACCAGCGTATACTTGACCTGAAAGCCTGATTATTCCTGTCCAATTTGATTTGTCAGTATATGCGTTATTTAGTGGTTAAATAAAGCGTGACTGACTATTTACAACTTGTCAGTCAAAATCGGCTGAGATATTCTTGTCTGTTTGTTGTTCTATACGCTAGTATATTGTAAGTCTACGAAAACGTTATGGTTACCTTGAAAAATGCTCGTAGGTACACTACACTTATTTTACCGGCCACGTTTTTGTGATTTCTCCGGCGTTGCAAGATAAGTACGGTACGATGACCACTTACCATGAAGTGGTTGCTTCTTTGTCCTCCTAAACCGTAAAAAACGTTGATATTTATGTTATAAAAACATTCTTAAAATAATCGACCCACATCAGTCGAGGCCAATCGAATCAAATACGATAAAATCTTAGCATTTAAACGATGAATCTTTTATTTCTATTACCTTGACTAAATAAATAATTCTGGAATTATAGATATATTTATACTTTATTAAAACTTGTCGTATATTGGATATTTTTTCTAAAAAACGATTGTGAGCGATGAAGGGAGTATAGCTGAACACAAAAATACAAATACAAATAATATCCATCTGTCTGTCTGTTTTTTGGACGTGCTAATCTGTGGAACAGCTTGATAGAATTTTATGAAACTTTCTCGAATGCTTGAGGTTCTTTTTTTAAATAATGTTTAATCTTTGTTTAGTAATTTGGTCAAAATATAAGAACGTAAAATAAAATATTGCACTGAGAAAAATGTTTTGTTTTTGTTTGAATAGTTTACATTACAAATAAGCATTAATATAAATGCACCCGTATTTTACGTGCACAAAGTCGCGGGTTCAATTAGTTATTAAAAGGCCAACCAAAGTTTGGTTTGAGTTGCGAACTATTAAGACGGATTAAATAGTTTTTTTAATTTTGTTGATTGGAACCGTCAACTGTCGGTTGCGTGTTAGTAGTCAATTAAGTAGGCTACTAAAATAATGAAGGCGAAACATTTATCGTAGGTCGAAGGTTTTCTTTTTCTGGAATGAGTTTATATTGTGTCTTAGTATTATTGAACAAGATTTAGTATTACTTTAAAAAAAATTAACGAGAGAAAAAGTACCTTAAAAAAAATTTACTAAATATTGATTTTGTTCAGGCCGTATTTGACTGTAACAATTTTAACGCCTTGTTTTTTTTTAACAGCAAAATGTTGCAAATTAATATTGGCTACGATGTTTTCCTATTAATACATATGAAATATTCATTGAGGTGATTCATAGAAACGCTTGTTGATACTTGTGTTGCCTTGTAAAATCGATACAGAAACGAAGGAATATTGGATCGAATTGTGACATACGATGAAAAGTGGATTCTTAATGATAACCGTAAGCGAAAAATGCAATGGCTGACCCCAGGTCAAACGCCGCATCAGAACTAGCAGTGAAACTGCCTCGACTCATGAATCGATCTTCACTATTATTGCTCCACGATAACGCAAGACCTAATACAGCATGAGAAACCGTTTTAACTCTACAGGAACTGCAATTAGAAACCATTCGTCACTCACCGTTAGACTTTGCTCGAACGGACTTTCCACGTGAAAAAAGTTTTCTTCTCAGGAGGCAGTAAAAAATGCTTTCGCACAGTTATAATATGTTAAATTAAAAAAAACGAATTTTAAATTTTTCAATATAAATCGGCAATTTCATAATTTAACCCCTAATATTCCACCCTCACACGACACGCCACAATTTAGGATATCATCCCCGCCATCTGGATGTGTGGCGGTCCTCCACAGTGCGGTTTTCAAGGAGCTTTTTTCCACGTACTACAAAGCTGTGGAATGAGCTTCCTTGTGCGGTGTTTCCGGGACGATACGACATGGGTACCTTCAAAAAAAGCGCGTACACCTTCCTTAAAGGCCGGCAACGCTCCTGTGATTCCTCTGGTGTTGCAAGATATTGTGGGCGGCGGTGATCACTTTACAACAGGTGACCCGTACGCTCGTTTGTCCTCCTTTTTCATATAAAAAAAGTGTAAGCTGCGGCGCGCTCCCCAAGCCTAAAAGGTGAACAGTTTTCGGTATGGAATGATGGTTTCATAAACGAATTATTTTAAAAACTATGTTTATTTGAATACCCAGAGTATTTAATACCTTAGTGTTATTCATATTTCTTCACGGAACTGCGAAAGTAATTAATTATTATAAAGTAAAAATTGGTACTCATGAAAATTATATTTTACTGTCGCTTCAAAATTATTTATATGAACATTCTTATCAAATTATATGTGAACGGTGGTTCGTTGCCGCGACGGAATTTATTAGGTAAACTTTTGTACCAACCGAAATAATATAGGGAGGTTTTTTTTATGGCAATACATGAGTATATATCAATAATAATGTCAGTTTTCATAGCCTACCTATAAAACAGTGTCACAATACAAAACGACCTAAGCTATATTTTATTATTATGATATGACCCCGATAATATAACACTGTGCCCGTCACCCTAAGACAACACAACACTCGAATAACATAAAAATTAGACATATAAAACAATATCTTATAAAGGCTTAGAGAGTAGATTAGATATTCATATCTTCGATTTTAATTGTTTATTACAATTTGCATAATTGCGGTTTTCTATATTGATATATAATTTTTTAATCAAGTTAGTATTTTTAGAAGTAGTATTTGAGGTTATGTTTAATACATACAAAAAAAAATTCTCCTTGTTTTAATATTTGAATAAAAGGCATAAAAACGCATAAAAGGCATTTATTTTCTCAAAATTGATTCCTTTAGAATTGTTTTTGATGTCATTTATAATATACTAGATACTACTACCGCTTCGGAAACAAATGGCGCTCTGAGAGAGAAGAAGCGGCGCAAGAAACTCTATTGTTATATATAACTAGCTGACCCAGCAAACGTTGTATTGCTGATATTAAAATCGCGATACAAAAGTAACTGTTGATCGTAGATGGGTGAAAATTTAAAGTTTTATGTTATTTTTAATGCTGACACATAAACAAACAAATTTAAAAAAAAAAATGTCAAAAAACTAAAAAAAAAAAAATTGGCGTGGACCACCCTTAACATTTAGGGGGATGAAAAATAGATGCTGTCTGATTCTCAGACCTATCCAATATGCACTCAAAATTTCATGAGAATCGGTCAAGCCGTTTCGAAGGAGTTTAACTACAAACACCGCGACATGAGAATTTTATATACGAGTATTAGATAGATCGAATAGATCTGCATTTCATAGTAGAAACGATTATTTGATTTCATCAAGCTCTCTAGATAAAATACAGATGCACAAAGAAAAGCTGGAGACTCCAAAGTGTAAACATGCACATAAAAGTGAAACAGACCGTGACAATACGAGCACGAAGAGGTCACGTTTCATGAACTTTTGAATATTGGATTCCATCTGAAGTCGGTCGACGAAAACCTTTTGTTTTTTCATTGCTACAAGGGAATTGAAACGTTGGTAATCTGTCTCGTAGCTGTAAATTTTATCATCCTATGTTAGTTAAATTGTTTTCGTAGACTGCTACAGAATTAAAACAAGGCTCACTTTGTAGTTATAGGCTCTTCTTTCGTACTAATAGAACTAAGCCCAAAGTCATATAAACTTCATTCAATTAAGCTTAAACTAAGCGCTTTTGTCATCACTATAAATATATTATTTAAATTGCTGAATAAGTAGCACACTCGTGAGTAGAACATACAAGAAACTCAACGGCCACTCTTTACAATCAAATATAATATTTTACAATAGCTTTTATATACATAACAAATAAGTTTGTATGATGCCGAATCCAATATATGAATCGTGTTTAAATAATATCAAATGTTTTATAAAAATTAATGAAGAACTATATAATATATAAATTATAGTATATTGGATGCATCAACCTTCAGAGCTTGAATTCATTGGCTGTGTAAGGATGCTTCCTGAATGTGATGGTTGTGATTACTGACATAATTAGAAATAATATCCAACAAATACAAAAGATTTATCTTACAAGCCAATAGTGAACTTAAAAAAATATTGATTACACTTATACAAATATTGAATATACGATAAGGTTTAAAAACATACCTTATACGTTAGTGAAACGCAAGAAAATAATTTAAAAGAAAGGTGTTGAATAATAAACAATGTTGCTGCACTCGCGTATCATTAAAGTTTTTAAATTTTTGGTAACGTTCCATAAAAGAATAAAATAAAAAAACACGCTTTTCTAGAAAAGCAAACTAATAAGATGAAAATAATTTTCAATAAACTACGAACACTGTGATTATGTAACAAAAAATGTTTGTAATTGTTTAAAAGCTTGGACAATTTAAACATCTAGATAGAGCTTCTTGTTGTTAGATGAGGGATGACAACAGGCCAGGTTTATTACTTTAGTGTGCATGACAGCTACGTGTTACACTCGCGATTTAATAGGCATTCTGATTTAAAAAAGCATGGGGCGATGTAATAACAAATCGATGTATTAGCACGCCAAGTTTTTAGCACAAATACTCTACTGGGTATCAGACAAAAAAATCGCTTATTCTGAAGATCATGGTAAAAGAAATGGGACAGATTATATAAATTATTAAATAGACATCAGTTCTTGACAAACGTGTAAAGCTTATAATAAATCCGAGGTTTTGATGGGGCCGAAAATCAGATTAAAAAATTCCGTTAGACACATACATACCAAGCTAATAAAAAAACAACCGACTTCAAGAACACTATTCCAAAACAATAGATAGAATATACATTAAAAAGTATAAAAATAATTGCGTATTTTTTTATTCTAATTCTAGTTACGATTATTGTTATTTTTGGAATTGGTGTCCTCCCGCCGCGACTCTGCTATCGCCTCCCGCCTCCTCACGTCTCAAGCACATCTCACCTATAACTATGTATGTAGTTACAAACCTACCTTGCATGACACCGACTTTTGGCGATACCGACGAATTGAGAACCTTCTCCATTTTTGAAGTCGTTTAAATAGTGGGACAAACTGTTAAAATAATTGAATTGTCATCGGTCCTTGATAAGTGTACAAGGTTTCAATGCAATTCTACATATTAAACTGGGTAAAAATTGTGTTCAAAGATTCTGTTACACTTTTCATAGATACAGGTTAAGCTAATCGCGTGTAAAAGGTGAATGATTGCGAGCCAAGTTTGCGCACCGGTGTTGGGTATTGGCTACTTTATGACAGCAAGGGACGAGATGAGCAGGACGTTCAGCTGATGGTAATTGATACGCCAGGGCAGGCCCATAACAATTCAGTGCCGCTCAGTTTCTGTGAAACCGATTCTTAACAACACTACCATTGCGCTCGTCACCTTGAGACTTATGATGTTAAGTCTCATTTGTCCAATAACTTCACTAGCTACGGCGCACTTCAGACCGAAACACATATTGTTTACACATTACTGCTTCACGGCAGAAATAGGCGCCGGTGTGGTTCCCCATAATCCAGCCGGCATCCTGTGCAAAGGCGCCTCCCACTTGTAGTAATAACAATCACAAAAAAATTAAATGAAAACTATTATCAAACATGTGACGCGGGAATATTTCGTAGCAGAGGAACCATGTCTTTTTTATTAGATATCTATTCTATTTGAGTTATTTGGCAGGTAAACTTGTATCTTTCGTTGATTTCACCTGTTGCTTCTGGGCGTTCTGTTTATCTAGTATGTTTTGGCTACTCGCTTCAGAAAACTTCCTATAAAATAACTGCAAGTAATATTAGACTCTATCAAATTAAAATACGATTGAAAGTCTAAGCGAAGCTATGATCTTGGTACGTTGCCAAAGTAACTCGAAACATCAGCCGCACTATAACTATTTTCACCTTGACAGACAATTGTTGTGTCCAGTGTCAATTTGATTCCGGGGTGAAGTTCAGTGCCGTGAGAAATGTCGTATACAAAAGTAGGATCAATACTTGGTCAATAGATCATATTTGACATTAATTGTCCGTCTTAATGCTAGTTGCAGAAAGCATTCTTAAAGTTAATGTTCCATTAAATATAACACCGTCACTTTCCTTTTGATAGTCAAGGATAGCATGTGATTAGCGGCCGTTTGCAATAGCCAATCTATCCTTAGTTTAACTTACTATAGGTAGACAAATCTATCCTTTTACGCTTACTTACATTTCAATAACAAGTAGAAAGTCTTAAATCCATAATGTTATTTTAATAGAGTTCAATTGATAATATTTTAGATTTCCCTCACAAATTAATTTACAGTGTGAATATGTGTATATATTCCCAGTGCTCTGTAAACGGCTGGATCACTTGGCGTTGTGTAGAGACGTCGCTTCATTGTGTATCTCCTACCATAAATGGTATATTAATCTCATGTTTAAATATTAGGAATTTCAATTTCAGTACAAATCGGTAAATTCATACTTTAACTCCATAATATTATAATAAAAAATAATTCTTCGTGTCCTTGTTTTATTTCAACACTGGGTGGCGCTTAAGAATAAAATCTTGAAGTAAACTATTTCAGACTTGATAACATCGTTACCGATTTTATTTGTGTCTTTTTTGTAGATTCTAGATTCAACCAGCCACGATAAAGTGAGCGAAATTGAACAATTTTTCAGAAACTTTTTTAGCTGTTGAAAATCTTACAAACAATCACTGAATATTTCCTACTCACTGTAGATGTAACTGGCAGACCGAGGCCAATTGGATCAACTTTCGTTTGAAACTTTTTAAATTAAATTTTTATTTAGAATGTGTTATCTTATTTGACTTGGAATTAAATACTTTTTTATGAAAATGAGGGACACGAGCAAGAAGTTCAGTTGATGGTATTTGATATGCCCTGCCATAAACGTATTTTTTTAGTTTTTTTATACTTGCACTTAATTTTCATTCTTGAATTAAGTTCTCTTTGGTATTAGAAACTTTCTTAATAATAGATAAATCGGTTAAATATAATTAAAATTAACATCATTTCCTGCTATATAGACTAAGAGATGAAAATTATATAAATTTATTTCGGATATTGAAAAATGGAATAATTTTATCAAAATAATGTATAGTCATCGGTCCTCGATAAATGTACAAAGTTTGAACGAAATCTGGCCGTGTAAAGTGGATCAAAATCGCGCTCAAACGGGTTGGTTACCAAAAAAACATACATACAGGTGAAGCTAATAAAAAGCGTGTAAAAATCCAAAAATTGCGCAATACAATTGCGCTCGACGACACCTTGAGACATAAGACGTAAAGTCTCATTTGCCCAATAATTTCAATATTAGAGAGATGCCTAAAACATTAATGCATAAAAAATTAAAATGATGGCTAATAGATAAATGCTTTTATAGTTTAAAAGAATTCTTTAGCCAAAAATAATAGCATTTAAATGTTATTTTTTGAGAGGTACTTACAAACTAATGTTTATTTTATATTATATTATTAAATTAAAGTTATGTAATGTGTATTAATAAAAAAAATTGCAAGATTGCCAATCAAATATTTGTATGCCGATATATTGGCGAATTGTGCTGTACACCTATTAATTATTAACAACTATGTTACCACGATTCATACAAATAAATCATTTCATTTCATTTCATTTCTGGTAATTTATGAGTACGTTTGTTTGTACCTCCGCTGTGTTTGGTGTAATGAAACGTAAACAGTTTTTTTACTGTTTAAGTGCAGATTATTCGTCTCAAACCAACGCACTATCTTTGTCCTTCGCACCTATATCGTCTTCAATAATAAATATGTACTTAAAAAATAATAATCAAAGATCTTTTACCAAAATGGATTTGAAATATTGTGGAGTTAATAATAGCCGAGAAACATAACAACAATAATAATTACTAGGGCAGGGACTTTACTAACTTCACCCAAACATTTGTATTGATCGACGACCTCAAACAAATAAATTGTGTAACAGTAATTGTGTTCTCTTTAACTTTGCTTCTTATTGTACAATACTCTACAATACTAAATTTTAGACCAACATAATGCTTTAGAAGAAAATTTTGTTTTAGTGACATTAGCATGTTTATTATTTTAATAAATAAGACATGCTTTAAGGTGGATAATTTATTTAATTCAACGATGTAATTAAAGGTTTTAATGGAATCATCATCATCATAATATCAGCTAAATGACGACCATTGCTGAATAAAGGCCTCCCCCAAAGATCTCTACGACGATCGGTCCTCGCTGCCCTCATTCAACGTATTCCTGCGACCTTGACCAGATCGTCGGTCCATCTTGTGGGGGGCCTGCCAATACTACCAACACTGGGTCTTCGGGTACGTGGCCGCCGTTTGAGGACTTTCTCGCCCAACCGGCCATCTGTCCATCAAACAATGTATGCATTAAAGTGTTTTGATGTCCACTAATTATTATTAGAGTTGTTTCAAATTTATAGAACACGTATCAATATAATAGTGATTCATTATTTAACGAATACCAGTGGGAGGCTCCTTTGCACAGGACGCCGGCTAGATTATGGGCGGCGATAACGGCGCATATTTCTGCCGTGAAGCAGTAATATGTAAGCATTATTATGTTTCGGTCTGAAGGGCGCCGTAATGAGTGAAATTACTGGGCAAATGAGACTTAACATCTTGTCTCAAGGTGACGAGCGCAGTTGTAGTGCCGCTCAGAATTTTTGGGTTCCTCAAGAATCCTGAGCGGCACTAAATTGTTATGGGCAGGGCGTATCAATTACCATCACCTGAACGTCCTGCTCGTCTCGTCCCTTATTTTAATAAATATAATAAAATAAATTAAAAGAATACCTATAGTAAAACTGAAATATCACCATTAATATTTGCTAGTGAAATTACTGTGCCAATGACACTTAATATCTTATATCTCAATGTGTGACGAGTGCAATTGTGATGTCGCTCCGAATATTGGGTTCAATTAGGAATCCTTAGCGATATTGAATTGTAATGGGCAGAGAGTATTGCTTAGTAACAGGCGAATGTCTCGCTCTAAAAATGTGTAGCGTTCGACAGTATAGTCGTTAAGGAAATTTTCACTAGTTACAACGTAAATGTAAATTTGTTTTCGGTGTTTTCTGATCGATAAGATTTAGAGACCATTAAAAATGCGTGGTGTCCTATTTACAAGATTTGATGATGATAGCAATCAGTGATTACTCTTTGTTGCAACCTTGGGATGAATCAATCACTTTAATAAATAAATTTCGTTTATTTCAAAGATTACATATACATTTTTTAGTGGTTGAGACTTCCCAGTAAGTTGTCTTAGGACACTTGTATTAGGAATATCTCGCAACTTCCGTAGCAGATACACTTTACGTTTAGTTGTCATCAAACAATGTCCTCTGCTTGTCCTCTTTAACATAAAGATCCAAAGACAAGCGGTCAAGTTCCATTTTGATCTGTAACCATAGCACAAACTATAACACTATGTACTATTTAAAAACTTTGGTAGAAACGTTTTTTCTATTTGCATTGCAGCCACTTTGCAGTTCAACATCTTGGATTTCATTCCTTGTGATTTTTTTAACTTTTAAGTTCGGAACCCTAATAGGCCTCACATTACGACAAGTACTAAATAATTAAAATTATATAATGGATAAGATATTACTGTTTACTTCTCATATCAGCCATCAACGAACTTGTATGAGGATCACTTGATGGGCACCACGAACACGCGCCAATACAGCTGTTTATGCCAACGTATATCAACAGTTTAAAGTACATGTGTTTATTCTTAATCTACAGGTTATGATTTTGATACTTTAAACAGAACATTGACTAACCCATACCTAGATTATCAGCTTAAATAGATTACGCCTGCTTTCTACAAAATTGACCAAGTGTTCATATAATCTCACGCCTCATAGCAATATATTTCTTAAAACACCGATATACCATATAGACAAGTACAAATAGGTTTTTTGTCTCCAAAAACGTATCAACAACAAAGCACGTACAACTTACACTGAAAATACCTTAATTTTAAAAATAAGT
This sequence comes from Leptidea sinapis, assembly GCF_905404315.1. Classification (NCBI taxonomy): domain Eukaryota; kingdom Metazoa; phylum Arthropoda; class Insecta; order Lepidoptera; family Pieridae; genus Leptidea; species Leptidea sinapis. The sequence continues at coordinate 4,307,545 of NC_066305.1, read as the reverse complement.
TTACATACATAAGTTTTAGTAAGTGCATCTAAGGAAATGGGTATGAAGTCGATATTGCTAGGACCTCTTATACAAACTAGGCACATACAGTAGGTATATCTGAAACAGAAATAAAGGCTGGTGCCTTATTCCAGAAAATAGATGTTTTATTAAATTAAATGCTGCATTATGACTCTATCTTTATTTCTAGTATTTTTTCGGACTTCTTACTCTGAAAATGTCAAACCACTATGAAATCATTTCATGCTTATTTTATCCCCTTAGGAATTCACATTTGTCAATCACTTTGTGCGAAACTTGAATTTGTAGAAGCAGCAGTTTTTGCTCTGTGGCTATGAATCATAATGATACTAAGTCAGGAAAACTAATTATAGACTATATTACTACTAACCACACATGAAGACAAAAACTCATTCCTCTACACCATTCGATTAAGGGGGCCCAGGAAATAGTAGTAGTAATACGTGGGTTACACTGAAAATGTTTAGAACTGGCCCGTTAGAAACATTGCTAATGACAACTTATATTGAATTTCAATTTATATAACTCTTTGGTAACCTAATGTAGTATATTGAATTCATTTGTCATTTGTTTTTGTGAATTGGCGGCAAATCTAAAATATTTGTTATACGTGAAAATGAACCTAACGCGAGAAAATTTTCGGTCAATGATTTATTATGACTTTCGTTGTGGGATTATTCAACAACAAAGCTATGATATGCTGCGATTAGCATTACTTTATAAAGCCCCATCTCGTGTCACTATTTACAATTTAACGATTAAACTCGTTAAGTCGCGTGGAAGTAGCAATCTCAATGATGATCCTTTAACAGCGACTACTGAAGATAACATCAGTGCTGTGCGACGCAGGATACAGGAACATAAGAGAGTGACCTATCAGCAGATACGGGCAAGCCTAAGCATGGGTTCAAAAAATATTACACGAACATTTAGGTGTCAGGAATCTTTGTACCAGATGGATTCCCCATACTTTAACCGACGACCAGAAACACCTTCCCATGGTCTGGTGTCGCGAAATGTTAGATAAGTTCAACGGCGGTGACTCAAATGCTGTATTTGGTGATGAAAGTTGGATATATTGCTACGAACCCGAAATGAAAACACAATCAGCTCAGCGGGTGTTTCCTTTCGAGGATCGGCCAACTAAGGTAAAGAAAGATTGCCTCATTCTTTGGTCGGAAAGGTCGTGACAGTTGTGCTAGAAGATGGAAGGAAAGTTACTGCAGACTGGTATGTCAATCGCTGTTTGCCTGTTGTCTTAAAAATTCGACAGCAGCGCCCTCGAAGCAGGATCATCCTTCACCACGACAATGCTTTAGTGCACTCCGCCAAACGGACTGTTGAATATTTGACTATGGCAGGTGTCGCGATAATGAGTCATCCGCCATACAGTCCTGACCTGGCGCCCTGCGAATTTTATTTATACCCAAGAACTAAAGATAAAATTCGAGGTATTCGCTTTACGGGCCCTGAAGATGCGGTGAAAGCGTACGATATGCCATAGAGGAGACCCCTAAGGAAGAATAGGCACACTGCTTTTCTCAGTGGTTCCATCGAATGACGATGTGTAGAGAGGAACGGAGAGTACTTCGAAAAACAATAAAAGTATTGGCAACTTTAGAAAGTTGCTTTTATTAAGCCGTTTTTCATTTTCTAAACATTTTCAGTGTTACCTAGGTAACACATATGAAACTCAAATATAATATTACATGAAAAAGTTAGTAACATTATATCTATAAATTTTCATGAGAAAATTATTTTTAAGAGAGCAGGTGGTTTTATCGCCGTCTGCTTGGAAGTCAGTTTACATGTTACCTCAAATGAAAAATAAAACTGCTACAAAAACGACAATAATAAAAATTGGCAGTTGAAGAGACAGCTGACAGAAGTGAAACTTAGAATTTTTAGTACCAATTAAAATTAGAATTTTCACAATATTTAAAACTAATAAAGCTTATTTTCAATAATATATTAATCAAATAAAAACACTATTTCAACAATACATATTGAACTTTTCACTAAATCCATTCAATTTCACTTATAAAATATACACAGCACTAATTTTGCGCAATACTTACTTACTACGCAATACCTGTATAGCTACAGATATGCTGCTATAAGCATTTCGGTGACGCGAAGAAATGAACACACGGGTAGAGCTACTTAACTGTAAACAAAAAAAACCTTTCTATAAATTAAAGTTAATAATTGAAAAATTTTAACTTTCAAACAAAGAAATATATTTAGAAAACAAAATTTTAATTACCCTTACGTGGGTGCTATTGACCTACGAGCTATGACGGCTACGGCGCGGCGTGGAAGCATTAAGTGTCAGCACAGTGTTAGTGACTTCGCTAGCTCGCGTCTACTAGATTACTTATAGGTTGATCCGAAATTATGTTATGGAAAATTGGTTTATTTGGGTGAACTAGGTATTTTTATTTTGATTTTTTTTTAACTCGTACCGTGTGTTCAGCACCACGCTGTACGATATATTTTTTTTCATGTCCGCATGACGCGAACACAATATAAAACTTCCCCCCTATCAATAAGTGCCCAACGAGGCTAAATAAGTTTTCACTTCAAAAAATTGTCGGTCCCGTCAGTGTGTTTGAGTGTGACATTTGAATTCGAGCGAGAAGCCAATCAGATGAGAACATGAATGATACTGACAAAGACACATAAAACATAATATTGTAGACGAACTTTAAATTTATTCTATAACTTACGTACAAAAACTTGTTTCCTATAGTTGACTCATGATATGCACGTAATAGGCTTGACGATTGCGGTGTATAATAAAACTCGTTTAATTACTGATTATTATGCCAATCAGAGAAAACCCATCTTAATGACCAAATAAATAATATATTGCAGACGGATATACATGTCTTATTTATAGAATAGAGGTCACCCATAGGTAATTCGACACGAAACGTTTCAATTGAAAGCGCCATAATTCATTGATGTATAATATTAATAAAGTTTTTTTTTTCTTTTTCATTCATCAATAGTGGAAAAAATAACTTGTTTAATCGTTGTACTGCAGTCATCCACCATTTATGTGACATTTTGAGTTTTGTTTGGTTTGATTAAAAATAATGTTAGAAACAATGAATTATTTTTTAATTTAAGAATATTAAATGTTACAATGTTATTCGTTACAGGTTTCTGCATTTTGATCCATGCAAACTATTATGCTAAAACTAAGCTAAACTTTCCCGTGTCCGAATTTCAAAAAGTAATCCAAACTTCTTAGCATGCTATGGATTCACATGAATAACTATTTAACTCATGTGGTACGGTCTTCGGTTCTATGCAGTGCGGGTAACATCGAACAGTACCCGAGACTTGTGACTCAGGACACATAGACACTCGCCATCACCACATGTGTTACTCGCATAGCCAAAATGCATACGAATCTATCACTCCAGCTTTTGAAGTTTGTTTACGGAAAGAACTTACTTCACAGCACGAACTGATCGGCAAATGGTGGCGTGTGAGGATTTATTATGTTTTTAAAATAACTTTATAAAATAACTGACATTATAAAATCGACTGAAAAAATCTCTATCAGTACCTATTTATAAATATTTGTATCATAAAATTATTATATTTAAGTCTCAAAACGATGATTACTTAAGTTTCATATTTTGAAGGGGTCAAAAATTACATTCAAAGATTCAACCAGAACCAACATATCTAGCTAATAAATGGTTAAATAGACATACTATTTTAATTATTGCATTATCATCGGCGCTTGATAAGCGTGCTCACTCCAATCCGAATTTAAAGTGGGTGAAACTAATGTTTAAAAATAAATATACACAGCACTAATTTTGCGCAATACTTACTACGCAATACCTGTATAGCTACAGATATGCTGCTTTAAGCATTTCGGTGACGCAAAGAAATGAACACACGGGTAGAGCTAAATAAAATAAAAGCAAATAAGAGCGTGTTTAAAATACTCAGGGGTTAGGCCGTGGGGTACATATAGAAGTATAAATAATAGCAATCATTTGTCATAATAATAAAAGTGTAGTAATCGTTATCGGAATGGCAATTAATTACTTCTATTGAAGGCACAGTAAATTCATGGGAGCGGTTCAGTTAAGCTAAGAAACGAAAGTAGTACTGGTCTATAGGTATATTTGAGTGGATGTCACGGCTTAACCTTCCCACTGAATGTTTCGCATTATGATTTGCTATCTTTGCTAGACAAAAAACACCCAGAGACAGAAATTTACATGGTACTATAAAATCGCTATATCTGACCTAGATTTATATTTTATATTCAGGAATATAGTGAACATAGATAATTGTTATATGCCTCTTCACCCACCTCATTTTCGCTCGAGATTTGATTTGATTCGCGTTACACTGCAATAATCATACTAATTACATAATGGTATTTTAATATCTACAAAAGTCTACACATAAATATGTTTCTTGTTCTAAATATAAATTTTTCTATTATTAGTAAGCTTGCATGTTTTCCGTCAATTTTATATATATATATTTGATAGGTTATCTGGAAATGCGTTGTTCGATGTATTTGGTCTATGGAATTTAAAATCTCTTGGAATTTATTAAATTTCTTAAATTGCTTTGATACTTTATTAAAAATGTTGGATGGTCATTAACATCTCTTAGAATTAAATATTTGACTTTATCTTATAATCTTGCAGTGTTTAAACAACATTCGCTTTAAATTCATTACTAATATTTTTATGAGCTATTTTAACATTTTCAATTGAATATATATAAATATAATTATAAATTTCTTAAGTAGTAATAGTAATTTACTTACTGTATCTACATTAGTATCCGCTAGTATATATACCTATTTAATTAATAATAACAAATTTTTGATGGTAAGAAAGCTCATGGTCGCTCAGAAGGTAACAGAGAGGGCTATGCTCGGAGTCTCCCTGCGAGATCGAATCAGAAATGAGAAGATCCATACAAGAACACGTCACCAAGTTTTGGACTGGAACGGACTGGGCATCAATAATAAATATAAACGGCAAATACATTACTCACCTTCGATTCGCAGACGATATCGTAATCATGGCTTTTCAGCCAGTGTATGGTCTCCCATAGAAGACTTAAGCCATATGCTCGATGGCCTGAGTACCTACAGCTTTCCAAGGAGTAGGTCTCAAAACGAACATGGACAAGACGAAGATCATGTCGCACTTACTTGCGTAACAATTAAGAAATGTACTCTTGAAATTGTTGACGAGTGCGTGGTGACCACATACCGGAAGACGCAGTGTTGGTAAGCATACAAGATGGACTACGGAATACGTTGGATGAGCGATCGTCGTGGAGATCTTTGGAGGCCTTGGTCCTGTAGTGGATGTCTTCCGTCTGATGATAAACTCTTAATAAGCACTAATGCAGCACCACATTTTATCTGAACTGTTTGATGATTGCTTTGTTGACGACTCCGTTTGTTTGCAGAAGAAGAGGGAACAGAATTGGAACTGGAAGCGTTGTACAGAAGATACTGCATTAGACTGAAGCATGCTTTGTTCGTGTCGGCTGTCTGCGTCACTCTACTGTGCTGCCTGGTGCTGCTGATTGCAGTTTGTGTTCTGCACTCTCACGTAAGTTTACTGACTGATTAAAGCACGCTTGACCTAATACTTTCATTTTTATTTTTTTAATGAAGAAGTGGCCAAATTAGCGTATGGGTCTGTTGTTAAGTGATCATCGCCGCCCACATTCTTTTGCAACACCAGAGGAATCATAGGAGCGTTGACGGCCTTTTACAAAGGTGGATGCGTTTTTTTTAAAGTCGTATCATGTCGTATCGTCCTGCAAACACACACAAGGCAAAGTAAGCTCATTCCATAGTTTGGTTATACGTGGAAGAAAGTAAATTAAATTTAATGCACAAGCATGGATGCTATTTCACTTAGTGGACTTTCATATTACTGCCATTAGGTGAACAATAGGCTCGCTCGTTTTTTTGGGGTTCCGCGCCCAAAGGGTAAAAATTTAGCTCCTCAGTTTTTTGAATATTAAACCATTAAATCACTGGGTAACGAACACATTGGAATCTAAATTCAGGTGGTCTTAACGTTAGTATGTATATTGTTAGTCCTTGTACACGATGTTAGTTTAATATTTTTTTGTAGATATCGCTGGAAATATTAATACTTAGTTCATTTCAACCGCTTATATGGGTAAGTCACTTATCCATTAGCTATCGAGATGTTTTGTAAGAAGACTCAAAAATCTCGATGTTTATGTTTTACCAGTGGGAGACTCCTTTGCAAAGGATGTCGGCTAGATTAAGGGTACTTACCACATCGGCGCCTATGCCTTAAAGCAGTTATGTGTAAGCATTACTGTGTTTCGTTCTGAAACGCGCCGCAGCTAGTGAAATTACTGGGCAAATGAGACTAACCATCTTATGTCTCTAGGTGACGAGCGCAATTGCATTGCCGCTCAGAATATTTGGATTTTTCAAGAACTCTGGATTCTTGAAACGACACTTAATTGAAATGGACCCTGTCCATTCCGTATCAATTACCATCAGATGAACGTCCTGCTCATCTCGTCTCTTATTGTCATAAAAAGATGTAGACTATGTACTTGGCTTAAACATTTTCTTGTGCTATATCCCACAGTATGTTTATATTTAATTCAAAGGATAGTAATAGATCCGACGTGAGTGACCCGGCTAATGTACTTAATCAGATTATTGGAGCCAAGATCACGAGTCCCTTGCTTAGCTGTAATTATAATGATCTTAACTAAGGTTGTATATACCTAGATCCATGCGTATATATCGAATAGCTAGAGGATCATTTAGACTGAGACTATCTTATAAATAAACGCGAAGTAAAGGTATAGAAAATTTTAAACTTTTCCTATTATCGTGCGCAAATTCGATTTTGCGCATGCATTTGCGTTCGCAAAGTACCACTTTCTCAGACGTTGACAAGAGCGTGCGGGAATGTAGCTGAGCGTGCGGGAAAGTGGTGAGCGTGCGGGAATGTTTGAATATAATTATAGTGGTCGAACTTTGCGCAACATAATAGGATAAATAGTATACTATTTATCCTATTATAGAATATATAGTAATCACGATTACTATACTCGCTTCGCTCGTGCGGGAACAACCTTCTTTGCGCACTTGTATCGTAATGTACTATTTCAGCCTTACAAATAAAATTGGTATAAAGTTATACTGGAGTATAAACCAAGAATATACAAAATGTTTACATTTTGCTTACGGTTAGTTTTTTCGAAGGAATAATGTTTCCCGCGTTTATTTTCAAAGCTGTTTTTAGTAGTGTGTATTAACTTTACACTGCGTTTTTTATAAGGCCAGAGTGAGAGTTTATCGCACGAAGCAAGACAATGTCGTCGTAATACTATTGTATAATTCAAACACTTGGAAAAATATTCAAATACGCTGTTACGACGTAATGATTCAGGTTTTTGGTAGTGACGTTTGTAATTTCAGAGAAGAATTTAAGAAAGTTGTTTGAATTTTGTTCTAATGCGATTTATATTCAAACAGATGTGTCACCGTAACTTGACCGTAGTTTTATTATAAACTAGCTGACCCGGCGACCGTTGTTTTGCCATATAATTTATTTTTACTATATATAATACGGTTAATTATATAATACGGTTTTTTCTCCGACGTTTGTTACAAATACAACCACTATGAAAAAGCCTTTAAAGTAATTTTTTGGGCAATATAGCATATATATGACACTGACAAAATTTGGCTTTCTATTGGTTTAGTAGATCCAGAGATAAAGTTGATCTGATGTTGCAAGAGAATGTGGGCGGCGTCGATCACTTCGGGATGTATGTAAGATGTTGACCAGCATTATAAGGTATTAACATTCCAAAACTTACTAAATTAGTTGCATAAGTTGTTGTGCATTAAGCTATATAAGTTACTAGTAGTATTTAACTATCCCACGGGAACTCTTTAACTTTCTGGTATGAAAAGTATTTAAAAAGTTGACCGGAAATATATGGTACCAACATCACAAAATCATTAAATTATGTATGTAAGTTGTTGTGTATTACGCTGTATAAGTAAGTATAGGTTTTTAACTGTCCCACGGGACCTCTTTAACTTTCCGGGATGAAAAGTATTTAAAAATTTAAAAATTTCAATTTAATCCGTTCAATAGTTTCAGAGATTAGCCCGTACAAACAGACAAACAGACTTGTTCTATTCCTCTTCTTACACCCACTGACTCGGTTTTGATAATTTTTTTCTTTGTACAGAAATTTTATGTGTACAGATTTATCATAAGTATAGATCATATTGCATGTTATTTTTTCTTTATGATAAACATAAATTATTAAACTTAAACTTAAACTTAAACCTTATTACGAGACCTTTATTATGTTATATATAGGAAAACTGGTAGTTAAACTCCAAACACACTTACACTTGCTATGAAATTCAGTTTTATAAGAGACTTTCATAATCTATGGCATTTTGTTAACAGCCACCTCACTATTACACATATTTATATATATATACTAGCTGACACAACAAACGCTGTACATAATAAATAAATTGTTGTTTTTTTATGAATTTGTCAATAATATTTCATAACATCAAGAATTATTTCGTAGCATATGCTCCTTGTTGTTATAAAATGAAATTGATTTACAGCAGAACTCTCAAACCGTGCGTCATAAATTCTCTCACAGAAAATATGTCCATGCAAAACAAATATTGGAAATAAAAATAATTATGGGTCCCAAATCGAAATAAAAACTATCCTATCTCTCAAGTTGGACTAAACTACACTCCATGAAGTAATCCCCATTTAAATCCGTTCATTTGTTTAGGAGTCCATCGCGGACAAACAACATATCATCTAATTTATATATATTAAGATAGGTACTTAAAGATAGCGGATAGGATAAAAATAAATTACTTAAGTTAAAATATTTGAAAGAAACAACCTCGATATCTTTAGAGGGCTCAGTATTTTGCTAACATTTAACAATAAATTCTTTCTATAATATTCTGTTATTTCGCTAACAAGACTCTAACTTTATCTAATAAATTTTGCAACAATCTTAGAAATGTATATTGATGTAGAACTACTTCACTCAAATATTATGATAACGTCCCGCATATTTCCATAGACAATGACGTTGTACATTTATAAAAACTTTTATACCATTTATCTAGTATTTACTCTGTATCTAACGTTCAGCATTTGCATTATATTATTATAGTGAATGTAAATGACCAAGTACTTAAGTTAAATAAGAACAGTTCAGTGACTGAATTATTTACAAACTTTGAATACATTTACACATTAATTGTACTTTCTATCGCGACCAGTGAAATAAAAATAAATATGTCTGAGACGGGAATATAAAAACCCTTAAAAACAAGTTTTCTGTTTCGATTTACTGACTTTATTTATATAAAAATCTAAGATGAGATACACATCTAGATAGGCTGTGACACTCTCAGGCTCGAAACAAAATAGCGCCGAACTGCTACCCTCTATTTACATCAACGCACGCACACTAAAACAAAGTGACATACGTATCGCGATGCACACTAAAGTAATACTGGCCTGTTGTCATGTGTTGCCTAACAGGAAAGGGTCTATATATATAACTATCTAAGGCTAAGAACGTATTATAAATATTTTAAAAATAATTTTAAATCAAATGTTTTTTATTCATCGACATATAAAGTGTGCGCGCTGCCTCAGTGGGGATATCGATATATTATTAGACTGTTAAGGCCTTTCCGATCGGCTTGATCTGTTGGCAATGCATATAAGACCGGAAATACCAAGTGGTTCGGTCATAGCTTCGATTATTACTGGTAGCCAAGTTTCGCAACATTATGTTAAAATGCAAAATTTTGATAGTGCGATTTCGCACAGACACTGTTAGCTACTAGATTCAGCATTCTAGAACCGATACCGGTTCCGGTTCCCAAGGGGACAAGCAAAGAACAAATTCCGACCTTAAATTCTGGGAAAACCTCTGATTTTGCATATATCCTTGGGTAGAGAATGTATTTAAAATCGAGTGTTTGACCGATTGCCACAACTTGCTTAGCTCCGATGCGCCATCAGAGTTTATATATTCTAGTATATTTAATTTGCTGTTTGAGCAAAAACAATACTCGTTTTATTTGCTACATTATAATATGTGCGAAGATGCTCTGCACGAAAGGCAGTATTTTATTTATTTATTCAATACTATACACAGTTAAAGCAAAGCATATCGTACTCGCAAATCTTTAACGTTTAACTCTTATTAAAAAAAGTGTTGCAGTATACTCATAAAAATTTAGGCATTTACCGTTACTTATATTTTCCTTATTTGTTGCAGAATATATCTTCTCAAGTCACAGCGATTGGAATTTTGTCAGCGATAACGTTCATTCTAACAGTAGTGCTAGCGCTCGCGTTACTACCAGCAGCAGCGGAATGGGAGACCCTGGCGTTCACCGGGTCAGTGCTGGTCACTGTTTGCTTGGGCGCTGGCACTTTGATGGCAACCCATCACGCGCCATTACCACTGTTTGCATTGATTCTGGTAAGTAGATCTGACTATCCAATATGTCATACTTCTTCATCATCATCATGAGAAGCCGGAAGACGTCCACTGCTGGACAAAGGCATTCCCCAAAAGATTTCCACGTCAATCAATCCTGCACTGCCCTCAACCAACGTATACTGGCGATCTTGACTAGATCGGCTGTCCATCTTTTGGGGGGCCTACCAACACTGCGTCTTCCAGTACGTGGTCGCCTTTCGAGGACTTCACTACCATCCACCACTGGCCATCTGTCCGTCGAACTATGTGGCCTGCCCACTGTCACTTCAGTTTCACAATCATTTGGAATATGTTGATGACTTTGGTTTTTTTCTCCTATGGATCTTCTCATTTCTGATTCGATCTCGTAGGGAAACTCCGATTACCTCTTCACTGCCCTCTGAGCGACCATCAGCTTTCTCATCAGGCCCATAGTTAACGACCATGTCTGCGTATCGTTAGTGATCACTAGCAACACACACTCATTGAAAACCTTCGTCTTCAGATGCTCTGATATTTGAGAAGCGGAGATTTTGTATATTATGTCATACTTACCTTGCAACATTCTATAAAATCTGTGTATGCTCAAATTTCGAAAAGAATACATTCACAGACAACCGCAGCAACTCACGCGTTCCACCCGTGATTCCATTCCCAAAAAAACAAAGTAATTGACAAACTCCGAAGAAATTTGCATGAATGGACTGGACCAGAATATCTCTTAAACAGACAAAAAAACTAAGAAACTTATTAAAGGAATAACAGAGGGTTAGAAAGAAATTCATCATAGAAAGATGACATGACATCAATAGATATTGACGATGCAATAAAATGGCAGGTTTCCCATGAATCACTTACGAATGTAGAATCTGGTCTTTCACAATGCATCATTGAGAAAAGCTAGAATACTGTTTCACAGTGTGTCTCATTGGGCTATAGTGATATTTTGATGTGAATACGCTAAGATACCAAAGAAGGATTAAAAGGCCCAAAATAGGTGTTATCCTCCTTTAAAATTCGGTCGTCAATAATTTTATGTATCTATATTTTTTTAATTTCTGAATGTCTTGTTTTGTAATATAATATGTCTGAAGTAGATATTTCTTGTAGAAGTATTTTATTTTTTTCAAATAACAACTTAATATTTTCGCAGTGATTTTTGAAATAATAAGCATACAAATAGTGTATTAGTGACATAGTACAAGAAATATGATGTCAATTTTGAATGTGCTGCAAATCAGGCATCAAAGGCATATAGCAATAATTGAATTTTCCCAGCATCCGCCGTATCTTACTCATTGATCCGTACACTGCACTGTACAAAGTGCACAGACTGTAATTACATTAGTTTAAATAGATTTTTTCCCCAGCTTTTATCGAAAATTACGTTTAAAAGGTTTTCAATGTATAAAGGTTAACTGTACAATAGAACAGTTTAAAGAGATCTGTACTGCATAGTATGCAAGCGTATTAAGCAAAGCGTCTAATCAAAGACCAAGAAGTGTGTGACTTATTAATTATGGAAATGAAATGAGAATGAAAAATGAAATGAAATGAAAATGAATTTATTATGGAAGTAAAACTTTACCACGCATTCAAACAAGATAAGTTTATGAAAACAAATACAAGCATGATCTATAATACAAAACAAAAAAAAAGCTTTATGAAATGACCTGTGTGCCATTGGTATTCCAAAACTGGAGTCTTCTCAGTTACAGCTGTTGTGTCCATACTTTAATGAGCACAACACTGATTTTCAGTGACCCCGTGAGCTGACATTAAATATAAATAACTGTGGCAATAAAATACTACTAATCTGCTACCGCTTCCAAAATTTGGTTGCTCTGTTAAATCATCCTTGTCTGGAAACCCTGCAATAATGGTGGAGCTAGACGGTTAAAACATGGTAATCATTCAGGACTTTTTCCGTAACTTTTAACATCCAGTTCAGAATCCTCTTAGCTACCTCAGTAAGGAAGAAGCCCACCCCGTATTCACGGGATGCTTTTTTTTTCAATGAAAATAAGGGACAAGAAGAGCAGGATGTTTAGTTGATGATAATTGATACGCCCTGTCCATTACAATGCAGTGCCGCCAGGATTATTGTAAAACTGTGCTCGTCATCTTGAGGCATAAGTTGTCAAGTCTCAATGCCCAGTAATGCAATAATAACGCAGTAATGCTTACACGTTATTGCTTCACGGCAGAAATAGGCGCCGTTGTAGTACTCATAATCTAGCCGGCATCCGGTGCAAAAGGAGCCTCTTGACTTTCCCCGGAACCTCTCCCGCCAATAGTACCAATGTGTTTTCGGTTTTCGAATTCACATGTAGGTTTATTCGACTCTTTATAAGGTCAGCAATGCTCCATGGAAAAATATACAATTCTAAAACATATAACCACAGTCAAACATCCCTCCGTCCAGTAAATTTATGCAAATCAGACTTAAATATGCAAGGACAGCTCTATGCTTATCTCAAACCCTCCAAGTTTTGATACTATTGGATTTTTACGGTAAATTATGAATGAAGTCGATTTAATATAATTGGCAATTTCGTCGGGAAACGTTTTTAGGGACAATCCTCGGATAAGCAGCGTTATTTCATTAAAAATAATCTTACTCATTCTGGTTTTATCAAAACTATTTCTAAATATTAAATTGTTCATTGTCTGATATTTCTTCATTCGTTTTGGTGGAATTGGCATCAGAAAAATATCTAGTATATCCTTCCCAGCATTCTTATCTTCTGTTCATAGTGTCAGCACTTTATATGATACAATTATATTCCCATTGTTAGGGTCCCTGCCACTGGTGTATGCGGAAACTGCTTAAAATGCTTGGAAAGTTGCCTGTCCAAATGAAGATTTCCCTTTAAACATGTGATCACAAAAGCTTTGGGATGAGCCACAGTGCAAAATCATTCACAAAAGGATATTATTATCAAGTCACAATATTTCGGATCAGGCTCGTTTTATTGCTTCAGGCCACTCCTTCGAGTGACATAGCGACAATTCTCGATAATTCCAGCTTGTCAATCTCAGTTGGTTTACGCCTAGGTATCCCTAGAACAGTTCCCCATATGTGCCGCTGCGGAAGCAATGTAGACAGCCTTGGTCATCATGGCTTATCTTGCCGCCGCAGTGCGGGCCGTCTCTCACGCCATGCCGCCTTAAACGACGTCTTGCGTCGGGGCTTTACTACAGTCAACGTGCCGGCTATCCTAGAGCCGAATGGAATTTCACGTGATGATGGTAAGAGGCCTGATGGCATGACGTTGATTCCTAGGAGTCGTGGAAAGCGACTGGTGTGGTATGCGACTTGTTTGGACACGCTAGCCCCCTCTCATATTGAACATTGTGTATGCTCAAACTTCGAAAAGAATACATTCACAGACAACTGCAGCAATTCACGCGTTCCACCCGTATAAGACGCATCATGATGCGTAGATGTCAGTTTACTGAATGTAGTGCTGATAGTGATTTAGAGCGGGAGGTGCTGCGGCGGAAACTGCCGAAAACCTAAAGCGGAGGAAATATGCATCACTCGGTGATGGATACATATTTGTTCCCTATCGGGTGGAGAAAAAATTCATAAAAGAGCGTCTAACCGATTTAACTGGTGACCCAAGATCTGGTACGTACCTCTGTCAAAGGATAAGTTTGGCTATACAAAGAGGTAACGTTGCCAGCTTCATGGGCACCTTACCTGCCGATAGCGTTCTTAATGATATTTTCTATTTGTAATTAATTAATTTTGTTAGATAATATAAGTTTTATTTTATTATTTTTTTTATATAAATAGCGTTATTAATTATTAAGTCATAAGTAAATAATTTGAAATATAATAAATATATAACACATTTCTAAATAAGAAATTTAATTTTTTTTTTTTAATGAATATAAGGGACGAGACGAGCAGGACGTTCAGCTGATGATAATTGATACGCCCTACCCATTACAATGCAGTGCCTTGTTTCACCTAAGACCATAGATTACAAACTTTGGTTGCTATTATTTATTAATTAATTAATCTTTGCAATAGCTTATGTATAGCATTGAATAAAATATACAAAAAGAAATCCTATGCTGTTTGCCGTTCCACTTCCTCCAATTCATCTCAGAGCACCAAGTTGGTTTCGAAGTGTTCGCAGTGGCTTAGCTTCTAACCTTACATTAAAAATTCTGAATGATTCTAATGTCAGGAAAAATAAAGACTTAATTTGGGACTCTGTATTATCTTAAATTGCATAAGGCAGATATTGATAGCTTACGGCGCTTAAAAATCGTTATAGTTTCGGCTAAATAGAAAAAACAAAAACTAACGGAGGGCTGTGATTATGATTAATTAAAGTAAATTAATTACTTTAGTAATGCCTAACACTTTCTGATTTAAAAATAAGTTTGAGAAGGTGAGGAATAAGGGTGAAGAAATTACACACAAACGGTGGATAAGTGAATGTTTCTTTCTGTGGCAAAGGTTAGTACTGCTAAAACAGGGGCTTAGCTAATAATTGAGAAATACCTTAAGTCAAATCAATATTTGGGTCTCGTTCTCTAGAGATAATAGTGCTATACTGTGATTGTGATATACTTTTCTTGATGACATGTTTTAGTTCCAGCTTTACTTTTAGGGCTGTAACGCACTCCGCCGCAGCTCTCTTTGAAAATATGTTAATACCAGGAACAGACATAAACTTATAATGCCTACTACTTAGCTAAGTCGAGTTAGTAAGTCTTGTGGGGCGATGTAAATGCTTTTACAACAAGATTCCAGAAAATGTTCAAAACAAAAGTATTACGTTATTCAAAAGAATTGTTAAAAACATTTGTGTGGTAAACGTTACTACTATAACATAAATGACTTTCTTAATGATACCACAGATTGGGAATGGAGCGACCACCATCAGGCTATTAAAAATAAGTTTAATTGTACAATATAACTTTGTAAGTAAATGTCTCGATGAAAAAAAGCCCGTTGAGTTTGTTGCACCCATTCTTCTCAGGTCTGAGGTATTCGTTTTGGATTGGGTGGTAGTGTTTGACTTTCAATAAGTGATGTCACATCCTATTTTAAATAAAAATATTTGAATTTGAATTAAAGTCATATCTTTTTATACCTTACAAACAAGCATTTCTGTTTCAATCAACCCTAAAACAAATTATATTGGCCTGGTAGCTTGGCATCGCTTCCAAAGACACATTGGACACAAAACTCAGACAATCTGTGCGAACTATGAAGGTGGCTTTTGCTTCCCAACATCATTGATATTACACCATGATTACATTGAATATTTATAAATTAGAATCCCACGGCTAAATTTCTTGATTTTCAGAGTATAATAAAAATTCTATGTGAAATGCCGGTCGGTGGACGAGCCCTAAGAAGCTATCTCCACTAATGATAGCTTAGTAGCAAGATGGAAAAGTTTTAAATGAGTGCAATAAAACTTTATGCAGCTTTGTTGGCTATCGTTGTCGTAATTATGAAACTTTAGAAAAGAACTTCTAACACTTTATCTTTATTATTAACAGTAGCAACAAAAGACCTAAATAAGAAAAAAATATTACACTTAAACTCCTTATCCTCTCGACATATTTTTTTACCTTTATCTGAAAATTTAAAAAAAAAGTTTCACAGCGATTTAGAGAAGACTAAATAAAATGGACGAAGGCTGTATCGGACGCGCAAAGTTTAGGGTTTGGTCTTCCACGTACTACAAAGCTGTGGAATGAGCTTCCTTTTGCGGTGTTTCCGGGACGATACGACCTCGGGTACCTTGGGTACCTCCAAAAAAAGCGTGTGCACCTTTCTTCAATGCCGGCAACGCTCCTGCGATTCCTCTAGTGTTGCAAAAGAATGTGGGCGGCGGTGATCACTTAACACCAGTACGCTTGTTTGTCTTCCTTTACCATAAAAAATATGTAATAAATTATGGAACAGATATAGCACAGTTTCAGAGAAAATCAGCGGACAAACGGATACACGAATAGTTCATTAATAATTGTTCTTTTTTATAAGACGTCGGAACTTTACATTTACTTTAATCGGCGATTTATTCTTTGATTGCATGAATTCTTTTATGTTTGACATTAGTTAATTTGTCATTGTGACACTAATCTATTATTGGTATCTGCTGTCGCAATCCGGGCAATCTTTAGGCTAGAAATCTGTCTTCTCTGTTACTGAACTTACCATGACTTCATCAAAGTCCCTCTTCGGGTGCTAGGCTATTACCTGGTTAAGTGTCTAAGACCTATCAGACACATTTCGCAGTACACCAGCGATCCGCCACATATGCCCCTATTGGTCAGCAGATTGGGATAGGATGCGTTCCATTTGCATCTTACCCTAAAGGCAGGGTTAGAATTGCCTCAGATAGTATTAGTGTGTGGGCCCTTGGACAGATGTAATACTATAGTCTATAGGGAATGGATATTTTCATAACAGACACTGTTGCACGTGTCGATGACAGATCATATCAATGGTTAAGGTAGCAGTTGACTTCAAACAACTTCCGTATCGATTCTGGCAATTGAAGTTTCCAAAATGCAAAGATCTAAAGAGGAAATTAAATCGCCGTAGTGAAATATATCTACACCGTCATAATCGGCGAACATCGTTCAAGTTCGTTACCAGCTATATCTCTGATCGTTTGTCATAGCCGTATCTTAGCCCATACACCAAAAGCGAAGACCAATCTTCCGGGAATACTCTTTGCCTCAAACCCGACTCTTAACGACAATGAAAAGACACTGCCGACCATGCCAACGTAAAGAGAGCGGCTCGAATGGCATTTCTCCCGCCGTTTTCAGAACTTGTGCCAAAGAGTTCCACTTATTCCACTTATTCCGACATTCAAAACATTCCCGCACCGGACTCATGTAGATATAAAGTTAGTTCAACCAATCCCTTAAAAATCTGACAGCTTGGATCCGACTATAAACTCTAAAAAAACTTAACTTACCCTCGGTATGCTTCTATCACCATGGTCGAAAAGCTGGCGATCTTGAGGTACTTATATGGTCTCACACCACCAGTTTGTCGTGAAAAATGTTATACTATAACCCTTACTAGATTAGAGACCAGCAGACTATCGTGCTATTGTCTCTCATACTATAAATATGATTATACTCAAATCTTTTCCATCATAAAATTTTATGTATCTTTCTACCTATATTAATATTTGTTTCAGATGGTTCACACAATGATGCCAATATCCCGGTCCATAGCTCTAGTAATGGCTGCTGCGTTGACCCTCGCCTATATGGGACTTGCACTAGTGCTGGGACCACAGGGAAAAGAAGACCAGTTCTATCACCAGGTGAATATTGTATATTCAATCTCAAAAGAAAGGAGAAAATCATTTAACGTATTATATAAACAATCTTCGAAAGCACAAACAAATATCACATACTAAAATGAAATGTTTGCCACAATATTAAAACTCGAAATAATTAATAAAAATGTACATACATCCCCTTGATTAGAAATGATGAAATTTGGCAATATTAAGCCCAAATAGGTCAAAGAAATAATAATTGTGTAGTGATATTATGAGTCAATCTCAATTCTGAAACAGAAGTACTACGGCCTAAAATAAAATATGACAAATTAATTTTCTTCGCTAATTTAATTTTAAAACTCTCTCAACTAGAACAATTGTAATATAACGCCTTGTGTTAAAATTACATTTAATTGTATCTCATAAAGATTGCAGCAATATTATATACAGGTGCTACATAAATTTTCTCAGGAGTTGGTTGAAAGAAAGCCCTTTCACGAAATAATATTATTTCACAAACAAGTATCGAGATTTACATAAATCTCACTTTTTTTTAAATTACATTTAAAAAATTCAAGTCGATTTTGATCTAAGTTTAAAGTAATAGAAGTATTAAATATTATTATTATTTGTTTAATGCAATTTTTATAGTAGTTCTGACAATTCTGACAACTGACAGTTGCTGTGTGAGCTATCGTTACTGCTGTCGTCAAGTGGCATCGGCATCTACTACCGGATCCTCACGGAGCGCGCACACAGGAATACCTTCGCGGGCACCAGGACTTGTCTCGAGCAGCGCGTGAAGCTGGAGTGCGAGAGAGAACAGCAAGAGAGTCTGCTGCTCTCTGTCATACCTGCCTATATTGCTGCTGAGGTAAGGGATAGATAATAGTCAATAAGCAAATAGGGTAGTGTTCCATGACCAGAAAATAAGAATTGCTGGTGACTACATTTTATTTTTTATGCTCCTTTAAGACAATTAATGAGCATGCGAATACATAGATAAAGGAAACCACATGGGCGTTGCTTGTTAATGTAAATAAGCCATAAAAACCACGATTTCTAACTTAAGTATCTTTCAATGTAGCAAGTTACAGATCATGTAATGGTAAATGGTAGAAATATAATGGTTCTTCTAAAGAATTTCATCATTACCAGGAATTACATGCTCAAAAATCTCATGTAAAGAACTTTCTTCGTAGATACTCGATAATGCATGCCAAGTCAGAATGACACAAAATAGACCCGCTATATATCTTGAGCCCGTCGTCAGATCTGTGGCATACATTTTTGATTGGATGGTAGATTATGACGTCTAATACCTGAGTGATCATTACATCCAATTTTGAATTTGATTCTTAAAATAAGTACCTCGATAAGTTGATGATATCTTCTGGTGTTGCAAGAAAACAAGTGTTTAAAGAAAACGAAGCAGGCATTACGCCTGGTGATCACTTCGACTTTATGAACTTACTATGGTTGCGCTGTCGACTGATCTATTTAGCTTTGAATCTTGGGATTTTCGAAAAGTGAAGATCATACGAACTGGTCGAAGATTCAGATGCTTAAATAAGTAAGTTAAGTTAAGTTATCAACACAGTATAATTAATTGTATAAAATACAACGTGCAGAGAATCCAGGGCAAATATAATACAAGTTATGAGATTTAATTACCAGCCGGCAGCCGATGGTCCAGCGTAAGTGAGTTTACCTATATATAATTTGTAGGCAGGGAAATGTATGAATTGTAGGTACAGTCAGATATACATTGATTGTTGTCTGGCCTTCAGCGATGCTAATTAGAACGGTATACTGAGTAAGTAATGTTACATAACTGTTAGAAATATATCACTAACTTTTAATAATTAGATTCTATAAACAAAGTTATTACTTACATTTTTACGTGAGTTAAAGTCAGTTTATTAACAAGGTACTAGAACTTCTTTACGATAGGTCAAATGGTTCCAACTATTACTGGGATGGTACGAATGAGAACTGTATGTAATATATGGACCTGCGCTTTATATATTGTTTTAGTGTGGTCTAACTGACTAGTGTCTCCCTGTATTGATCCAGTTCCGACTTCAAAATTCTACCAAGCCAATTGGGCTTTGCCTTTAAGATGTTCTGGATGGCAGTTGCTCGAGATTTGGAGAACCGGATGTAGGGAATGACGTGAATATGCGGTAATACGATTGTGTGACGATGTGGGTTATATGTGGTTAACGCTATACGCGATTGACTTCCAACCAGCGCGACTCAATGTCAGTGTCGCAGAGGCTCTGACGCAGGAATGGCTGTCGAGAAGTGTAACTCTGGCGCCAGTCACAGTGAATCCATACCTACGGTGATGATGTAGTAAGTTGTATCAGTCACGAACAAGAAACTTCTATACAAGCGCATGTTCAAAATGAGCTTATAGCGTATTTTAAAACTGAAGTTGGCCGAGTATCCTGGCAAAATAACTATATTTAGTGATAAATAAATTAAAATTAAAGTATCATTTAAATGCATTATACCACTTTTTATACTCCTCCAATTTCACCCCAGACTTTGTCCATTTTAGGTCCTTTTTTGTAACATGCTTCACATCCATCATGTTCTGCTATCGCTACGAAAGTGACGCTATGCTCAAATGTTACTTCTTTCATTTCAGTACTGCTACTATACTTTCAGTTCTAATATCGCTCTACCGCCGCGATATTTTCAGTACGGCAGTAGTGCAAAATGCCTTTGTATAAAAAAATTACTTTGTCAATAAAAGATCATTGTTGACTGTCATTTTTTTATGTTCCATTGCTTTTTTTTTATTATTTTGTATTGATCATAACGAATAGAATACGATTTTATTATTATAGAAAGCACTAGTTCTTAATACAAAAAGAAATGGAAATTTGTTATACATGAATATTGAATGAAACCTACACAAAATCGACGTGCTTGAAAGGTTTCAATTAAAAAAAAATTATACTCAAATTAAATGTTTGCTTCTTAATACAAATTAAATAAATACTAGAACTAAATCTACACCACATTGTACTGTTGTAACCTTTGACGACCTGTATAGCCGAGTGGTTAGCGATCCTACCTAGTAAGCTAGAGGTCCCGGGTTCGCATCCCGGTAGGTGCAAGCATTTATATGATGAATATGGATGTTTGTTTCCGAGTCATGGATGTTTGAATGTATTTATGTATGTTTATAATATGTATGTTTATATGAATTTATGTATGTTTAAGTAAGTATATTGTATTAAATATATCATTGTCTTGTAACCCATAACACAGGCTGTATATGCTTAACTTGGGGCAAGATAATTTGTGTGAAAAGTGTGTCAATATTATAAAAAAACCGTTACAAATTGTGCACCTTTTCTATTGTGCTCACACTTAACTGGAGCGAGATACGTTCATCGAAATCATAGCAACCTCTACTTGCGGCAATATTTTAACTGACAACCATGTTTTATCGTAAACAGTAAATATAAAACTTAAATTATGTATTAAAATTAAAAAATAGAGGTGACTGTAAATAATCATCAATATTATACCTATTTACACCTGGCTATTCTCACGTTGCGGCTGACTGAACGATGGCAACCATTCTTGCATCATTTTCTTTAAAATGACGTAACATTGGTTAAAAAAACATATTAAAATTGCATTTGTAATGCTCATTTAAAATAGTTTTATCTAAAAAAACAGATAATCTAGCAGTGGGATCTTATTTTTTTTTATGAGAATAAGGGACGAGACGAGCAGGACGTTCAGCTGATGGTTATTGATACGCCCTACCCATTACAATGCAGTGCCGCTCAGGATTCTTGAAAAACCCAAAAATTCTGAGCGGCATTACAATTGCGCTCGTTACCTTGAGCCATAAGATGTTAAGTCTCATTTGCCCAGTAATTTCACTAGCTACGGTGCCCTTGAGACCGAAACACAGTAATGTTACATACACATTACTGCTTCACGGCTGAAATAGGCGCCTAAATCTAAATCTTAGACGGAGCCGCTCTAGTCAGAAGTCCAGGTGTGGCATATTAAATTGCAAAATTGCTTACGATGAATCAGTCCACTGATCAACGTTACTTATGTTTCCAGAATCTTCTTTGATCAAGGCTACACTAAATGCCAGCGACCTTGACCGATATGAGTTCACAGCTGCCGGCCCGCCATCTATGTAACAAAGCCAATGTTTTCAAATTTCTTGGGTGGAAAACAGCTATATAGTATATAGTAATAGTTATATTGTAATAGTTATATGCTTACAATCCTCGTTATTCACTACTAATCTGAATAAATGAACCTGCACAAAAAAGTGCAAGCTATAAGAATAACTTTTCTGAGAGAAGTACCAAAAAAATGCTTCAAGCCATGCCAAAAAACTTGTTTAACTTCAAAGAATAGTGGTAGTTCAAAAAGGCTCGGCAGTGTTAACTATAACCAATAGCAAGCATTAGCAACCTACAAATAAGACTTAAGGATATGTGTAACGGGATTAAGTAGTGTTCATAGCTCGAAATGCTATACTTTCACCACAAAACTTGTCTAAAAACACCATGTTTGCGTGTTTTCTGCTTACTTTTCGCCGTAAGGTAATGCAAACATAAAATTTGTAATTATTGTGAAAATCTTGTAAGTTTTCTATACGCCTTGAATATAGCTAATAGCCTAAGATAAGCCCTTCCGTACCTCTTTTAGCGACGCCTCTGTCCAGTTTGGTTTCTACTAATCAGTTTTCATTCCAGAAATTCAGGCGAGTTAATAAGAAGGAAATGTATGGGCCAGGTTTATTAACCAGCACAGTTTGTGTTTTTTTTTTAATTTATGTGATCTGTTACAGAGTTATATGATTTACAATAAGTCTTATTCTTATTTTCTGAGTTTAAAGAGATTCTATTCAATTAGTCACAGGATAAGAAAAACGTTTACTTTTTGTTTTCTATTCTGTGAGAAAAGCTTTATTTAATTAATTTTTAAAAGACAAATGGCATTGCGTCATTCATGCGAATGAGGGCTTAGTGAAACATCAGACAATTACAGTTTCTTTGACAATTTTTGTTAAGATTTTTCTACGACGTTGTTCTGTACTCTAATTAAAGCAAAAACTAGGTTCTGTGAAAAAAAAGAGTGCTTTTTCAAGTTAGCCTTTAATTAAACTTTTTCTTCACAGAAATAACCTATTGTGTTTATGGAAACTGTGTATCATCGTCTACTTTTCTATTGTATAGACTACAAGTTATCGCTGTAGCCATTATTCCATTTTAAAATTTAACTGTTTTGAAAATTATTATTTTTATAATAGAATACCTAACATGTTAGCTATGTAGGGAATAAACAAATGAATACGGAAACGCTTTCGAAGTGCGCATGTCTCAGAAGACCAAGACTGAACATACTTAAATGTTTTTAAATTATTTATTATTTTAGTTGATAGATTTATAATTATCGCATTATTATTATCCATATTGTCCGGTGGTAAATGCCCACTTAGCTAGGGGTCCCGGGTGCGAATCTCCGTAGGTGCAAACATTTATAATAATATGATGAATATGGATGTTAATTTGTATTCATGTACGTTTAAGTAAGTATATTGTGTTAATTTTATCGTTGTCTTGCAATCCATAGTACAGGCTATGCCAAGTTTGAGGTAAGATCATCTGTGTAGAAGTTTTATCAAAAAAAAAATAAGTTAATCCCCTTATCATCAATGATGGGCTGCAGACTTTATCACCTTTGATTTCTTTTATTATATTAGAGGAGGCAGACGAATTAGTGGGTAATCTAATGGAAGGTAAATAACACACGCCCATGGACATTAGCAAAACTAGAGGTCAAATGCGTTGCTTTGTGATGGGATTATACTCTAGAATTATTAATAATAATAACATTTTTTCAAGTCTTATAATAAATGGTTGGTTACAGAATGATTTGCTCCATATCCTCTGCGGTAGGATACCCTGAGTTGAAGAGGCTAGGTCATTCTGAAAGCTTATACATTATTATAACTTTAATTAAACTGTAACTGAAGGAATAAACTTCGATAACTGATACTTAACTGGTAAAAAATGGATATCGATGCGTAAGTTTACGTACGTTCACAGAAATGATTGAAATAATATTATCGTCTCGCACGGTCAAGAGCTTGTCATACCCTTATTTAATTTTAAATATTTTTTTTTACTTTAATAAATAAAAAGCCCGCTGAGTTTGTTGCGCCCGTTCTTCTCAGGTCTGAGGCATTCGTTTTGGAATGGGAATGGGTGGTTTTTGAGTTTTTGACTTTCAATAAGTGATTTCACGTCCTATTTTAAATAAAAATATTTGAATTTGAAATAAATAACATCATTAAAATTTATTCTATTAAAACTTTTTTCCAATTAATAAAATCCTATTTACAATAACTTCCAATATAAAATAAACGTGGCTTATGCTTCGTATAGGTATACCATGTCTTTATGGAAGAGGACAAAATATGACTAACGGTACCTGATATTATGTAATGTCTTTTGATTATTCCATGGAAGTATTGATACCAAATCGCCGCCGCCGGTTCAAATTGGTTAAATCTATAAATTGCCATTAGAGATTATGTTTATCACTTTCTCCTTAATTAAGGCTTGTTTGGTACAGCTAATAGTTATTCTGAACTGAACCAGTTACCCACTGAGCTCATTCGAGTCATTCGCTTCACAAACATTGTCAAATGATCAAAAGATAATGTGGCAGTCACGAAGTCATGTGTTACCGTCGCGTCGTCTCAACATTGTAAATGCTCTGAAATATTGTGTCGAATTGAGGAAAACTCAGGAACTAGGTTAGTGTGTTACATGAACGTTAGATTGCACAACCATTTAACTGTAACTTTTTTGTGGAAAAGCCAATGACGTTCTATACATATATGGAACGTTTAGATGGAAAAGCATAAAAAACGAGCCTTTTGGGCCAGGTCACTGCCACCCGTTTGCTGGTCGCTGGCGATTTTTTAAGTAACCCATGATTGTTATGAATTTGTGGCTTATTATCCAAAACAAATTGTCTCTCTCAACAAAAGATCACGCGATCCAAACCGAATTCAAATATTTTTATTCAAAATAGGGTTTTAAATCAATGACGTCACTTTTTGTCTCTCTCAACAAAAGATCACGCGATCCAAACCAAATCAAATATTTTTATTCAAAATAGAGTTTTAAATCAATGACGGCAAAGACTCATTCGAAAATTTATGCACCAGACCTTTCTTCCGCATACAACCAAGCTGTGGAGTGAGCTTCCTTGTGCGGTCGTGGTGTACCCAGGACGATGTGACATGGGGACTTTCAAAAAAAGTGCGTACACTTTTCTGTAAAACGTTGGCAACGCTCCTGTGATTCCTATGAACACCATAGGTTATTACCAGGTGACCCGTATGAGCGTTTCTCCTCCTCTTACATAAAAAAAGGTCTTAGAAAAACAATCAATGAAAACTCAGCGGGCTTCCTTTTTTTTATAGAATTTATTAATTAAATAGACTAGGTGGTTGCTCCATTTCAACGTTGAACGAATGATTTAACAAAAGTTTCACTCTAATGGTTTTTAACAAGTGTGTTGCCACTGATTATATACGGAACGCAGACGTTGGTGCTAAGTATGGGCCGTACGAGGAAGCTCATTGTCGCACAGAGGGCAATAGAGAGGGCTATGCTCGGGTTTTCCCTATGAGATCGAATCAGAAATAAGGAGATCCGTAGCAGAACCAGAGTCCAGTTGCAAAACCGAAGTGGCAGTGGGCAGGGCCCATAGCTCGACGGACAGATAGGCATTGGGGCGGTAAAGTCAAGAATGATAACCACGTACAGGTAGGCCCCCCACAAGATGGACCGACGATCTGGTCAAGATCGCCGGAATAGGTTGAATGATGCAGCGCAGGAACGATCGTCGTGGCGATGTTTGGGGGAGGCCTTTGTCCAGCAGTGGACGTATTAAGGCTTAAATGATGATGATGAATAGATTTGTCTTTATTTTATAAATGTTTAAATTTATTTAGTATCAAAAATACTGATGAGGTAGATACTTAATTCGCATATGAAGTCGTAAAGAACACAATCTCGTGAGACAAAGAACATCTTATCTCCATAATCTTGTTACAAGTTTGGTAATTAGCGCACATTATCCTAATTATGCTGATGCTGGTATAATATGAGCTTTGTTGCATATATAAACTTGTTTTTAAGTCAAATTAGCGGTAAGTAGGGAAGTAGGTAAGGACGACAAAAAGGATAAATATTATTTTCTTTTATTAAGTCGAGTGTTTACACATTTAATTAAACACTTTTAAAGGATTAAAACGCGTGTAACTTGTAACTGTGTTTTTACATCAGATTATTGCCTGAAAGTTACATTTTTTATTTTTATTTTAGTTAACCCGACGTTTCAAGATCATTCCAGCTCTATTCGAGTCCCCCTGAAAACGAGATAATAATAAAAAGCAAAATTTTAGCATTGTTTTTGTATATAGAGTTAAATCTATTTCTATATAGAGCAGAACTCTATGTAGAGGTTATATATTTTAGAATCTTAGAAGTGCAGATAAATCCACGATTAATCTTTCTATTTATATTCTACTACGTTTTCAGTCACTGTACAGTTTTACATTAAATTTAATTGAACATATATTTTTAAGGCTATTTCAAGAAATTGGCCGTTCTTTAACAATTTATCAAAATTGAAGAAGTTCTTAATTCAAATATTTTGTGTTAACTAAGTCTGAGCTAGGAATTTTTTTATATGCACTTTTTTCCCTTTTCTTGTGTCCTCAGATTCCAAGAGAATCTATTACGACATAGAATTTTGACATATTTATTCGACACATTTTAATTTTTGGAAACTTAATTGAAATGGCGAGACCACAAATAGCCACCGGAACTTATCAATGGTTTGGAACTTATTAACAAAAATAAATGATAACTTCGAATGGTGCCGTGCGAAATATCATGAGACTTTATTATTCTAAAATTATTTCAATACCTTAGTAACCTTGTTTTAAGATATATATTGTATGTTATTTATATATTTAAAAGACTAACAGATAAATTTAAGCAATTACTTTAGGTAACTTAGGAATAATATGTACCCAACTGTTACCAAAATATTTCTCAATAAAAAGATATTAACAAAAAAAAAAAGAATTATCGTTTTACGCAATAATGAACCGCAATTTAAGAAAGAAAGAGCACCGGGAATTATATCGTGGAATCGATTTCAATTATTCATTCAAATATCCAACATTTTAATATTCTCTGATTTCAATATTCTCCGAACATTTATATTGAAACTCTTAATAAATCCAAAGTCGGATAGTAATTGGATCCTTTCGTGCGGTAAACGAATAATGGTGGATTTACATTGACTTCTGCGAGCAACTTTATCTATGTGGAATTTGGTCATACTGCGCTCGCAAATGAACAATTTCAAAATGTTTGGATAAATTTTGTCTATGTTCATCCCCTTATCTCAGGCTATCGTACAAAATTTTATAAAAAATTATTTAGTAGATTTCTTTGCGGTGAAATAATAACATATTGTCTAACACTAATAGCAACTAGTTAGGGTGTGTATTAATTCCAATTAGTGGTCGCCCAGAGGTCGTAATTCGACCATAATTCATTTAATTTTTAAGTTTGAACATTTTAATTTCATAAAATTACTACTGTGACTATACCTCTATAATGTACGTGTGTGTCATTCAAGCAGTAGTGTGTGTAATATTTTTTTTAATTTATTTAACTAAGGCATTTTATATTAGCAAAATAGCTTTATGCACTTGTATTAAATTTCAAGCTATCCGTTTCACGCATTTTTAAAAAAACAGTTACGCTTTACGTATAGATGTATAGGTATTAAGCTCTTCTCAAAGTGCGTACAATCTCTATAAAGAGTGCAGCGCACTTTTAATTCCTCTTGTGTGTTACCACCGCCGTTTAACTACGTATTCTGTCTTTACACTGAAGGCCGCTATCTCAAGAAATCTCCCAAATAGCGCATAATTGAAACCATTTCTTGACGGTTTATATAAAGCTTATATGTTTACAAAATCAATAATTGTATATCTACAGAATATGAGCCGATAATTATAGACAGTGCGTAAATAAATCACCAAAATACCATAACTTATACAGTTGGAGCGATGCTAATCATTCAATCTAGGTAAAAATTGTACGAAAATTTATTAATTGTGCACCAATACTATTTAACATGACAGAGTTTTGTATAGAAAATTTTATTATGTTTGTAATAAATTAAAAATGCTTCTAATTCTGAATTAAAACTATTGCGATCTTGTCTGAGAGAGGTAACCTAGCTCCGTTCTATTCCTCAAGACCATTGGGTCGGTACCCAGCCTCACCACAAAGTTTAACATATTATTAGATCCCTACATATGAAATTGGCGTATTTCGTACAGGCCACTTTAATCAGGATGTTCTCCTCTTTGGTAAAGAATTCCAAATTCAAATTTGTACAGCTATTTACTCATGTATTTGTGCTTCGATGACCGTCATTCATTTGTTTTTTTCTTCTGTTTTTTTTCTGTTTGCGTCAATCATTTTACAAAATGGAAAACTTAAAGTATCGCATTATTTACGAGTACGAGTTCCGCCGTGGCACTAGTGCTGCGGAAACGACTCGAAGGGTGAATGATGTGTATGGCGGTCATGTTGCAAAAGAAAACGTTTTCGTTCTGGAAATTTCGACCTGCAGAACAAGCCCCGTGGACGGCCTGAGACCCAAGTTGATAATGAAGTATTGAAGGCTATTGTGGAAGCGGATCCATCGCAAACCGCGTCCGAGTTAGCTGCAGGCTGCGGTGTTAGTGATAAAACTGTTTTAATTCACTTGAAGCAAATTGGAAAGATTAAATAGCTTGAAAGGTGGGTACCTCACGAATTGACTGAAGCAAACCGGCAAACGCGCGTCGACTGCTGCGTTACATTACTGAACCGGCACAATAATGAAGGTATTTTAAACCTGTGATGAAAAATGGATTCTTTACAATAATCGGAAGCGCTCAGCGCAATGGTTGGATCCTGGCCAGCCAGCCAAATCTTGCCTCAAGCGAAAATTAACCCCAAAAAAGTTACTTGTGAGCGTTTGGTGGACTAGAGCCGGTATTGTTCATTGCAGTTTTCTCAAATCGGGCCAAACTATTACGGCTGATGTCTATTGTCAGCAATTGCAAACCATGATGGAAAAGCTAGCGACTAAACAACCTAGGCTGGTCAATCGCTCCACGCCACTGCTACTTCACGACAACGCTAGACCACACACTGCACAACAGACGGCTACCAAATTAGAAGAGCTTCAATTGGAATGTCTAAGACATCCTCCGTACTCCCCGGACCTTGCTCCAACAGATTACCATTTTTTTCGAAATTTGGACAACTTCTTTTTACTCTGATGGGACAGTCCAAATCGCCTTCACAGATTTTATTGATTCCCGTACGACTGGTTTTTTTAGTAAAGGGATCAATGAACTACCTATGAGATGGCAAAAGTGCATAGAAAACAATGGTTCATACTTTGATTAACTAAATATAATATATTTAAAAATATTCGACTTTTTGTTCCTCCCATACAAAACGCCAATTTCATATGTAAGGACCTAATATATTATGAAATCCAGAGTGGGAATGTACACAGTACTAACTACATGCCTCAACAGGACTACTAGAAACCACGGGCTGGGAGCTATTTCAGGTGGATTAGCCTAGCTATCCAACGCGGAAATGCTGCCAGTATTCTTGGTATACTTCCCCGTAATGATAGTTTTAAATATGTAATCATAGTATTGTAAATAAAGTTATCAGCATTTTTTAGTTTGAATAAATTTTAACATAATTTAATACATTGTAACTGTATGGCTTATACACATTTAATACATTTTTAGGATTTAAAACGTGTGTAATTATAATTTTACTTTTCAGGCTTTTGAAAAAGCCATTTTATCGAGATGTACGCTGAACTTCACAATATCAAATATGACAAATACAATCTTGACTCCTGTCAGCCAGAGTCCTTATGAAAGCGTAATGACGGTACATCGTGTTGAATGAATAATAATAAAAATTTATAACCGTCGGTGTATGTTCCCAATTCACTTACACCCGACGAACCTCGTCTTTGAATAGTTTTTTTTTGTGGTTGTTCTTTTGGAAGGTATACGCTATTATTTAGCTATAGTTCCAGGGGCTTCACAGAGCAGGTCTTCTCTCTTAAGTCTTTTCTACAGGACGGCGATAGGGCTGACTCTTGTTGAATGAAGATGTCACCTGTCCAGCGGGGTATAAAAAGAATAGTGAAGTCCCTGGCCCAAGGATGTCGTAAGACGCCACTTACGAGTGCGAGAGCATTTACCAGTGGGAGGCTCCTTTGCACAGGATGCCGGCTAGATTATAGGTACCACAAAGGCGCCTTTTTCTGCCGTGAAGCAGTAATGTGTAAGCATTATTGTGTTTTGGCCTAAAGCGCGGCGTAGCTAGTGAAATAACTGGGCAAATGAAACTTAACATCTTATGTCTCAAGGTGACGACCGCAATTCTAGTGCCGCTGAGAATTTTTGGGTTTTTCAAGAATCCTGAGCGGAACTGAATAGTTATGGGCAGAGCGTATTGTAATGGCTGCGCATTAGAATCGCTGCAACGACAAACTCTATCGTACTTAATGCAGCTATAATTATTTATAATTATATGATATATGCCCTACGTATTACAACACATAATATAGTACTATAGCTTGGATTATATCATATCAGATTGGAAACGTTGAAATGAAATACTGCTCTTTAGGTAATAAAATATTTATTTCACATTAAAATGTCTAAATACACTATCTATAATACTTATTTTAGATCAGTCACATATCGTTGCAACATATTAAAACTATAACTAACGCTGCCTCGTCTATACTTATTTTATGGAATGGTTAATAGTGGCTCTGTGTCTGTACATCTTTTTATCGAAGAAGTGGATAAGTGAGCGTATGGGTCACCTTATTTTAAGTGATCACCGCCGTCCACATTCATCTGCAACACCAGAGGAATGACAGAAGCGTTGCTTGTCTCTCGTTGTCTTTTTACAAGGTGTACGCCCCTTTTTAAGGCAACGATGGAGCATTGTCTTGGAAACACCTCGCAACGAAGTTCATCCCACAGTTTGATTGTGCATTAAATACATATTCATAGACATGGCTTTTAATAATTAAAATGTACCAAAATTTGATGAATGATGTTGGAATCGAATCCGCACTTCTCGGGATACGCAGCGCCCAAGTATGAACTAAGCCAACTGTCTGAATGACACATGATCTGTTAATCATGGCATGGGTTGTGGTGCCATCTACAAGATTACTTGAAATGTCGCTCAAAATCGAAACAAATTGTTATTCCGAACCCGCGCCTCTCGGGACACGCCCCAGCGCTCTACCAGCTAAGCCAAGTGAAGAATTCCGCATCATCCATAAATTTGGGTAAAAATTACATTTGTATATTTAATCCCAGACGTGATCACTTAAAAATAACAAATTCAAAACAACAAACTCATGTAACCGGGGCCAATAAAGTAATTTTTCTAACTTTTGTCTGTTTATTTGGGCAACTAATCTAACCGACTTAAAAAAGCAGTTTACACCGATGCATTCTGTCAAGCTTCTGAAATTTAGTGTTGTGTACTTTCCGATCAGTTCAGGAACAAAATAGAAATGAAATTATACTATGAAATCTACTCGCACAAAATTGGTTGCGCCTATTAGTTTTCAAACAAAGTTGAAATGGATTGGCCTGCTTATTATTT
This sequence comes from Leptidea sinapis, assembly GCF_905404315.1. Lineage (NCBI taxonomy): Eukaryota > Metazoa > Arthropoda > Insecta > Lepidoptera > Pieridae > Leptidea > Leptidea sinapis. The sequence goes on along the minus strand of NC_066305.1, from coordinate 4,275,846 downwards.
AATGAAGCACAATGAAGATTAAAGAGCCTTACAAAAATCTATATTTATTTTCTACTTCATCATGTATTCTGCCGACTGTATCGTTATAATATATCTTATTTTTGCTATTTTTATTCAAAATTATATGACAAGCGGCGCAAAAAAATACACCAAAAAGATCTTTGTGCACCGTTTTATACCGTTTTACTATAAAACAACGGAATACTTAAAGTTAATATTAAGGTTGGGTTAATTTGGTATTGGTGTTTTAAAAAAATTAAAAGAATTTGTTATCGCTGAATTAATTAATGTTATCATAAATTCATTATTTTATTAGCAATTACATGAAGAAATTCGAAGTGAATTGGTACAATGCATTTATTTCTTTTCTGAAATAAAATAAAATACAGTTATTATTAAATAATGGAGATCAGGCTATCACATTTATATATAAAAAGGCGTTTCGCCAATGGTTTTATTTTGTAGGGTGGTAACTGTTTTTAGTATCGTAAATAATTTCATAACTTGGAAACGTTTCATTTGAGTTAAAATAAGCACCAATATAAATGATCATTATTAAGTGAAACTTCAAATGGCTCAGCTAGAAACACGGATAAAAATTTTATTGTAACTAAAATTCTATCTTGAATTCTTTAGCAATAATATACATAGTTAAGGTACTAACACTGATTTATAACTAGACTTAACATAGTAGTAGTTTCACAAATTATAAAATGATTCTAGGTGCTAACCTACAAAGCAACTTCAATAAAAATGACCAGCAAAATATTACAACTATCAGATTCCATGTTATACTGTTGAAGGTGGTAACTTATTTATAATTCTGTTAAAATAGCCCCTATATTCAGTTTTGGTTTTATTACTTCAAAGATATGTTGTAGAGTTATTACAATATTTTCGTACCCTGCATAAATTGGTATTTTAGAAAAGTATCAAATTATTGTGAGTGTTTCAAAATATCCATTCGTCTTATAAATCAGATCAAAATGAACCATTAAAATAACTATGAAAGGTGTTAATCTGATGAATAAGTTTAACAAACCTCAATAAGTACATAGCAGACAAAACTGAATGAGAACACTTTACAGAGCCAATGATATGTAAACATACATCTAAACTATTTACATGACTTAAGACACTGAAAACTGGTATCTCCTACACACAAACGCCATTTGAGCACACACTCGCAGTACAAGTTAAACAAATCCTAATATCACAATTATTATGTTCACATCACTCACACTGTCGTCAGTAGATTACGTTTCAGCTATCTCCTTGATGTTATATTCACTCTCCGTTTTTCCTATATTAACATGAATTGTAATGGCTTCGTCGTTTTCAGATTTCATTACAACATCACTCCATTGGACTTCAGCTTTCTTGCTATATGCTTCGTTCTCAATTAATATTGCAGATTTCGTGCAAAGAGCTTTACTTTGGAATTCTATTAGAGCACAGTAGTCACTCTTTTTGGTCTCCGACTTAATATCTGCTATGTATCCGAGTTTTCTTCTCATCACTTCTACCTTCACGTGATAATTGTAGATGCATACTTTGATTATGAATGCACTTTTCTGGTACAGCAATACGATTTTGTATTTGGTTCGGCAACATGCGGTTTTCTTAAGTTTAGTTTGAAAGTTTTCTATAAGGATTTTGATTTTTTGTGAATACACGGCGATGATGTTGTGGGTTGATTGTAGATGACCAGATAGTTCTTCGAAGGGGACGGAACAGCACGTTTGTGCAATTGGGCAGATCATTGTGTCGTGCTTACACTCCTCTTCATGTTTAACTCTTGAGACGGCTGTTAATAATTCGTTGCATCCTCGTCTGTAACAAACAAAAATCATATCAATAATAGCCTTTGAACGTTTTAACCTTATTTGGTAAAAATATTAATTAACAATCTTGGTTCTCAGGTAATTATGTTTTTTCATTTACAAATGGGATTTATTAAGCGTCTTGTCTTACTTAGCTTCAATGCTTCCTAATAACATAATTAAATATTTAAAACTTGCTGCTATGATTTTATTATGAGAGGTAGCATGTTTTATAAATATTTGAAAAATATTTTCCTCATTATTATTAACGAGCTTATGACCGCAACTCCGTTTGTGTGGAATCCAAACCGGATTTATCTTCATAAAAATTATTCTGTATGCTAATCCGGGCTAGCACGCGTTACCTATTTTGCCTACCGAACTACCTATTGGCCTACCGATCTCCAGAACAATACGACTAACGGCCGTTCCCAATATACTATCTATAGATATACTATATATAGATAGAGATAAATTACTACCTTCTCCTGTCAGCTGTCAATAATCTGATGCTGTCCCAATATACCCGATATGTCATTCTTATCGCCTTATATTGGGACGCGTGAATTTTCAATGTTGAAGTGAAATTTCCATACAAACTTCTATCGCTGGCAAGCTGTACGTCGTCCCATTTACAGACAACGTGTCCATACACACGTTAAGGTGAGTTACCGTCGATAAGTTTATTGACAGAAAAGTCAACGGTAGTTACGATTTTTATCTCAAGTAAGAGATAGACTGAATATTGGGAACGGCCGTTAGGGACCAACATATAAATTAGAATATACACTCGCTTCAAAAGCCGGCAACTGTCCTTAGGCGGTGGTTACTTCCTTCCTTCTACACTTGCCTGTTTGCCTCTTTTGATATAATTAATATAACACAAGCGTTCTGCCAGGGTGTTATCATGGTTGTTTGTATTTGCGGCTTAGTTTGTAAAGGCCAGCTTAAGCTGAATCCTATCTATAATGTTGTAACATATTGATATAAGCTCAACTAACATTGGTAGTTATTAAATATTTATCATTAAAGACAAAAATGTTTTCAAAAAATGATTCAGTTTTCTTTGAAATCGATGACAACGAGAGCCAGTTCTTTAATACTGTGTTTAAGTAAGAGGTGTTAAAAGTAACACCAATTTATAATATTGATGCTTTGTACGCTTACAGTTCAGTATAGATAAATATTGATTTAATTAAGCCCACACTTTACGATCTGTTTACCAAAGCGAATAGCGCTTGACGTTATTTATTTACGCAGAGACAAATAAATAATTTATTGGTATGTTGAAATAATATGACCTATCGATCTTACAAATAAACCTGGTATAAAATTATAACTAAGAATATGCAAAATATTTACAAACAGAATTTTTGCTTATAATTGTTTCTATGTTTATTCGGACGTATAACGTTTCCCGCGTTTATTTGCAAGGCTACCTGACATTCGGAAAACTTCAGAATTATCATTGTATTGACCGTGTTGTCAGCGATATTGTCAACATTTTGCATATTCTTTGTTTATTCTCTAGTATAACTTCATAGTATGTTTATTTGTAAGGCTGATGTGTTTTTAACAGGATATTGTGATAGTAGAAGTCCAGAGTCGAGTTCAGATTAATCTCGATATCTTTTTTAATGGAAAACGTGGACAAACAACCTCGTATGTCACCGGATGTTAAGTGATCACCGCCGCACACATTCTCCGACAACATCAGAGGAATCACATGACACATATCAATTTATCTTTACTGTAGAGATTTTAAAAAATATACGCTTAAATTAGAACAGATATTTTATATAAATAGTTTTAATTTATTTTTAAGTTTCATCTTATCTCGACAGGGTGGTCAGTAGTTTTCGATTCCGTGGTATTGAATGTTGATCGTATATTTTATTTTTTATGTGGAAGTATAAATAATTTTCAGAAAAATGTAACTTAAGTTAACCTCTATAACGTGCTCTGTATGCGAGTAAAAAAATCAGTCTAGCTGTTTCGGATATCAGCTGGAATATACAGACAGAAAAAAGTAAAAAATAAAAGTAGTTTTCTAGTTCATAGCTGTATTAACTTTAATAAAATGCATTTAGTTATGATATTATTTGACATAACAGACAGAAACTGATAATTTTATTTATAGTTATTTTAGAGTATTGATAAGATGGTTATAAAATATTTGTGACGTACAATTTTTTTTAACTTTTAGCCTTTATGGAGAAATTCCATAAAGGCCGACAACGCTCCTGTGATTCCTCTGGTGTTGCAGGAGAATGTGGGCAACGGTGATCACTTAACGTTAGGTGACCCGTATGCTCATTCGTCCTCCTCTTCCATAAAAAAAATACTTAATATCTGAATGTTTAATTGTAACATAACGAGAGTATGAGAATCAGCTAGCTTTAAGTACTTCGAAGGATTGATTACCTGTAGTTTCTGCACGGTAGCATGAGATCATTGATGAGCCGCTGCAGAGCAAGACATGGTGCGGCCGGAGTGCGCAGGGTTCCTCTGCACCAGGCGCACCTGGTCATCCGACGAGAGCACCTCGCGCACCAGACGCCCCCACACCACGGGCACACGCAGGGGCCACAACACTGGAAATTATGTCCATAATTATTTATCAGCAACTGGGTACAGTTTTTGAACCGATACAACTTTGAAACCCTACCATCAAACCGCATTTTAAACACATTTAGGTATGCAGATATTCAATGTCAATGGTATTCACATTAGTTTGCCCCTTTTTATAAATTTGACGTAACTTAAAAGACCAAAAGTATATCGTAAGCACATGTAACAATTTCTTTAACGCTTTCGAAACCCAAGACTATGGCACAAATTCAGAAATTTCCTGTCCTTGAATATATTGCATGGAAGCCCTGTTGAAGCGACATATAAGATTGAAGCAAGAAAAAAGGTTGAAGAAAAAAAAATTATTGAAAATTGAACTGTCAAAGTGCTTGTGAAAAACAAGATTGAAACCAATAGCATGCAGTATGCTAACTGATAAGTGGGAAGACGCTTATAATCGAGCGATTTAGTACTTAAAGATTGAAAAGGATGTAACAATGTTTGAGAAATCAATTTTGGAGTTAATGGATTTAAAGTGTAAAATTCACCGTTAGAACTTATTCTAACGGTGAATTTTACACTCTTAAGTGCCATTGGTGAAGGTGCGGGGTATTTGTATTTTTATGTATTTATTTAAAAAAAAATCACCAAAACCCTGCGAAACTGTTTCGGCAGTTTGACCGCAGGGCTTCGACTGCCGAAGACAGCAAGCGTCGCAAATATGATGGTCTCAGTGAGTCATACTTTCATGATGATATCATCTTTGTGCCGTTTGGTGTCGAGACACTTGGCCCGTGGGGCCCAGAAGCGCGGAGAATGTTCAAAATACTATCTTCGCGCCTCAATAAGGCTACTGGAAACCCAAGCGCTGGCAGCTATTTCGGTCAACGGATCAGCCTTGCTATCCAACGCGGGAATGTTGCCAGTATTCTTGGTACGCTTCCACGTAATGATAGTTTTAATTTTATGTAGTCTTAGTATTGTAAATATAGTTATAAGATTTGTTTGAATAATAAATATAATATTAACAGTATTGACAATGTCTAAGGTAGAGTGCTTAAACATAGACTTGCCTAGATTTGGCTCAACTATTAAGTACATACGGTAAGTGTTTTTTAGAGTCCTATCGCAATAATAATTTGCAACTCTGAGTATTTCCAGTTCACCAGATGACACCAACCTAATACCCTAGCAGTGACTCGAAATTTTATTTTGAATTTGAATTCCTTATTGTAATATAAATTTTGGCATAAATTATAATTTTAAAATATTTGGTAAGTATATCAGGAAAGCTTGCAGTAAACTTGTACTTGTAGATCGTTTTCATGTACACGCAGTCTTTTATTTATAGTTTTAATTATAAATGAGACACAGTGAAGTGTAGCCCTGCTTAAACTAGTATAATATATTAATTAGCACATTTTATTCAAAACGGATATAACAAACCTAAATAAAATACAAGACTATGAATATGTACATGATTTAATGTTAATTAAATACTGCCTTCGCCTTATAAACACCATCCAAGGCAAATGCCATAAACAATAACTATTCACTGTGCAATAAGTATGGTGCGTCTGTATATTATTCATGCGAAGGAACGCAGAACTGCCTGTAATTTTAATTCAGGTGCAGAAATTGTTCGCCTTGACTTGCATAGTTAATTGTACTTGCGGCCTTTCTAGGGCGAATTTTGGAAGTTTTAATGTGGAACGAGTTAGCCTTCGCATTGTTATGTAAAACTTATGAAGAAAGTTATTGTGAGATGGAATTTGTGTTGCAAACACGTGCAATTGTTGTATTTTGCATATTCCTGCAATTATCTGTTTGTTAAAATTATCTGTTTGTATATTCAAAATATTTTTAACTCAATGCTTACTTTTAGAATTCCGGTGTTCACACCAGAAGACCTATCATTATGATTATGTAATCAAATAAAATCTAGGAAAAATATTTAAAAATTATGAATTTTCGAACAAATTCGAATTAAATCTTCAATATGCTACGTACCTAGTCCCTACATGAAATCTAAAAAGAATAAATCGCGGGCGGAAATCTATAAAAAAACCAAAACCACTTTATTTGTATTCATTTCAATCAAACTACAGTTAGAAATAATACATGAATTACAAGTACTGTTTGAATAAAAATTGTCTGTTTAAATTTTAAGAGTGGTTGAGACTCCCCTGATATGTTTTGCGATACTAATAGACGAATATATAGCCACTTTATAATAAGAAATAACCATTATAGAACACGTAATCATTGAAAAATTCATAAAATTATGTAAATAACAATAAGGGTACGTTCCTGAGTCAGGCTTAATTAACTTTCGAGAGATCTATTGTTTGATAAGCACATACTTATTACTAAGTAGGGATGTATTGATTAAAAGGTTCGTCTTAGCAAGACTGCACGTAAACGTTTTCCTTAGCATATTCGGGCTCATAATTCTAAATATTACGTCACCGTATGCCCGTAAAACTAAAGCTATTTCAACCAAGCTATACAATTTGCATAAGCGATAACAAACCGTACTATATCTGTATTAACTCGTACAGAGGAGATAATGTCTTGAAGACTTTTGCTCGAGAGCTATGCTGTGGTATTTTAATTGAATTTGGTTTTGGAATTTTACGATTTAATTAAACACTTCCTCTGAGATTGTCGCAATTTTTTAACATTTGTGTAAAAGAAATGTCTTAAGTAAAGTAAGTAGTCTATTGTTTTTTTTTTTATATACGAGGAGAACAAACGAACATACGAATTAAATGATGGTATTTCATCACCGCGCTCACACAGGAATCACAAGAGCAATTCCGGCCTTATTTTATTTATTTTATGCCATTTTAAAATGTTAATTTTCTTGATAGGTGTAGCGTATAGAACTATCACTGGGTAAAGTGCGATTCCACTACTGGGGCGTATTGATGCCCACATTTTTGTCTCGTGGCCACAAATAAAAGGCATTAAAAGCATTTATTTTCTCAAAATTGATTCCTTTAGAATTCTTTTTGATTACCAACGCTTCGGAAACAAATTGCGCTCTGATATAGAAGAAACGGCTCGAGAAACTCTCTCAGCTTTCTTTATTTGCGCTCTTTTTTCCTCCATTGATTTAATAATTATTACCTGATCTTCGGCCAATTACGAGTACAAAGGTATTAGTATTTTTTTCTAATTGCTTAATAATATATAATAATCTATTAAGAGGGTCGGGAATATAATAAATATATGATATAAGCCTTCTGGACCTTCATTGGGTGTGAATGATGGGATTAGGGGATTCTGCCTTGAAGATATTTCATGCGTATGAAATCGGGGAATAATAGCTACTAAACCCTTACCATTAACTGTTCCTAGTTTTATTGAATCATCTCATACAATTTTATTATGTATTTAAAATAGTTTAGTCGTAGAAAGTGACGCGATTGCAATATTGCGATGAGTACCAATCGACAACGCTCCTATGATTCCTCTGGTGTTGCAAGAGAAGGTGGGCGGCGGTGATCAACTAAAATCAGGTGACCCGTAAGTTTGTCCTCCTCTTCGACTGAGGAAGCTCAATCCTAGAGATTTTTTGGTCTGAGTGATCTGAGTGTTAATTTATGCACAATTATAATTATAAACATTGTAAATATACTTACAACAAAGGCAAAAACAATTAAAAAGTTGATTTACAAAACCATGATTAGTTAATACTATAGTTTGAATCTAATAAAAGATGTTACAAATGGTAATTATACCTGTAATGGCTCCAAACAAATGCTGCATTCAGAATACCGCGAGAGAATCTCGTCGCAGTTGGGACATGAGCACTGAGCTGAATGACTCTCCTGTGACTCTAGTGGGCCTTCTACCAGCGGAAGACTCTTGTCTGAAAAAGAGAATAAGATAAATCAATATACATACACCTAGTAAGTGCATCAACAGGATAACAAACGCATACATAATGTGCAAAAATGCACTGAGAAACTGAAAAACAAGCGAATGTTCTAAAATAATATTTTGTTAGTTTCGATTGCTACTCGTATTGACGTTGTGCTCAACGCACGCTTACGATTTTATTACAAGAATTTAGTCTAATTTGGCACAAAGTACTTAAAGGGTGTGGCCCTGAGTAATTAGAACATCTTCCCTACTAGCGTTCATTCACAGCTTTAGCGCATGTAGGGATTCATTCGTTTTCATTAAACTGTAACATAAACGTAAGCAAACTTATGTGAATTATATTATGATTATTAATACCAACAAAATTTATATCTTTAAATTAATTTATAATATCTGTCTACATGCAGAATGCAATACGCGCACGGCGTAGACGTAAGCTTAAAGAATCTCCTGCTGAACCCCAGGGGTAGTCACTGCTAGAGATTCTATCGTTCAAGATTTCGCCGAGTCAACAGCTCCTTGCGTCAAGGCGAAATACGTTTTAAAATGGTTTCAGCATAATATTTTACGTATTCATGTAGGAGCTTGTTGCTATATGTGATCATGGAGAATGTATTAGCTGTATTCCCAGCATTAGAACAACGCTAGATTCAGTTTCAAATATATAAAAAGTTAAATACTTTATCATATACGAAGCACTGAGTATCCTGGCATCTGGCTTTGAGAGTATAATTTATTTAATTATTCTTTGCACATTAATTATTCTACCGCAAATGTTGATGTAAGTTTCCGTTTTTGCATCAGTCTGTGGAATTCCCGATGCTTTATTTTTATGATAACAAAATACTTAAGGTTCCGGCTAATGGGTCTTTCCCCGCATCAAACGTACGTAAATAAAAACTAACAATGTGTCTAAGTAAATGTACTTAAAAATACAGTTGCTGATTGTAAATAGATTACGAAGGTCGTGTTTATATTATTAAGTTGACATCGGTATGTTAAGCAACGTGTTATTTTTAAAATTAAACAATAATCTATGCTAATTTTGCCTACTACTCGGCTAAGTCGAGTTAGTATGTTTTTATGGGGCGATGTGTATGCTTTTACAATAAGATCCCAGAAAATATTTAAAACAAATGTATCACAATCTATCTTTAAAAAAGCTTTGGCGTGGTAAAGGTTACTATAACATAAATGACTTTCTTAATGATACCACAGATTGGGACTAGAACAAGCGCCGTTGCCGCTATTTTAATAACGATTATATCGAAATTTTATTTACAAAAAAAAACAATGTAGAAGCCAGCTGAGTTTCTTACGCCCGTTCTTGTCAGGTCTGAGCCATTCCTTTCCAAAGAGGTAGTAATTTTTGATTTTCAATAATTTTTTTTTTCGAAGGTTGAATAAATATATGAGAATTTAAATTGGAATTAATAATAATCAAAATATTGTATCTACGTAAAGATATAAGTAGTTATTATAATTAAAATACACCCAAATCTTGAAAGCTTTTTAGCACAGAATGCCGGGTAGGTGGCGGTTTGATGGTCAACGTAGTTGGTTAAATTTCTGGGTTGATAACATTTACTACACCACAGTATCTCTGGACACGATGGAAAGTAAAGCCCCCTCCCGTTTCCCCTTCACCCCCTTGCGCTCGTCCTGTTGCGTTAGTACGGCTTGCAGTTTCATTACCGTTAGGTACATACGTGATATTTTCGTGCTATCCCTGGTTTGTTAGTAGTTTATAGTTCTGTAGTTTCTATTGTTCTGTGTCGCTATAATAGTACTGCCAGAAAAATAAAACATTTTTTCCTTAACCCCGAATTTTTCAATTATTTTTCATCATTATAATCAGTATCACAACAAATCACCTTGACATCAATCTATAATACTGAATAATAAATTGTTGTTTATTTATTAATAATAATATCCTAGTGATGCTTCCTTCCGTTGTCGTCGACGTAAGATCCATAGATAATGTAACCGGGTAGAAGCATCTTATATCTCAAAGTGAAGATCGCAGATGTTCAATCAAGAATCCTGGGCGCACTGCATTGTAATGGTAGGTAGGTATACCAGTGGGAGGCTCCTTTTCACAGGATGCTGCCTAGATTATGGGTACCACAACGGTGCCTATTTCTACCGTGAAGCAGTAATGTGTAAGCATTACTGTGTTTAGGTCTGAAGGCGCCGTAGCTAATGAAATTACTGGGCAAATGAGAGAATTTTTGGGGTTTTTCAAGAATCCTGAACGGCACTGCATTGTAATGGGCAGGGCGTATCAATTACCATCAGCTGAACGTCCTGCTAATCTCATCCCTTATTTTCATAAAAAAAAAGGTCAGGGGCGTATACCATCAGTTGATTAGAACGCTCGTTTGACCCCCCCTCTTACATAAAAAATCGTATTTTAAAAGTAATATCATCTATGAAACAGAAATAGCCTTGTCGGCAGTTAAAGGCAACGGGAACACACAAGTTACACAAATAGTAGAGATTTCATTATCCCATCTAAGTCATATTATTGTTAAAACCTTTCTCTTTGAATGTTATGTAATCTGTTACGGTAGGTGTTGCGCTGTGGTGACCTTGAACTCATTGCTCACTTACAGGTAACTTAATATAACACTATTATGAGGTATTTGTTACACTTAAATTGTTTATACGGTCGCTGTGTAGATTGGAAAGCAACTATTTCCGAGATGTTAAATATTATTGAAGTGTGGAACTGGGGGCTGAGATAAACGATTTTCGAAATTTCGAATTTCGAAGAGGAGAAGTTTTCGTTTTATACTGTAGTATGTAGGATGTAGTATGTACTGTGGTAGTAGCGACACGTTTTTCTGGCGTAAAACAGCAATATTCAAGCATTATTGTGTTTCGGTTAGACGGGCGCCCTAGCTAGTGAAGTAACTGAGATAAGGCGAAGGGTAAACAGGAAACATGCATACAAGGTGTTTTTAGACAAGTTTTGTGGTGAAAATATAGGATTTGGAGCTATGAACTCTACTTTATCCTGTTACATATACCCTTATGTCTTACTTGTAGGTTGCTAATGCTTATTGTTGGTTAAAGTTAGCACTCCAGAGCTATTATGAACTACCAGTTTTCTTTGCAGTTAAACAAGTTTTTTTCTCGGCATCATGCATTTGTTTAGTATACTACTATCATAAAAGTTATTCTTATAGATTTTACTTTTTTATGTAGGTACATTTTTTTCAGATTAGTAAGCAATAATGAGGATTGTAAGCAATTAAGCAGTTTGCGCCTGTTACAATGTTACATTTTCGACCCATGAATTTTGAAAATATTGGCTTTGTTACATAGGAGCCGTGAACTCATATCGCTCAAGGTCGCCGGTATTTAGTGTCGCCTTAACATCTTCTTTGTCTCAAAATGACGAGATGAATTGCAATGCCGTTAGAATTTCCGGTTAAATCTAGAATCCTGAGCGGCGCTGTATTGACATTTGTAGAGTATATCACTAACCATCATAGCCACTTTTGCCCATAAAAAATATATTAATAGCTGACCCAGACCAGCTTCTCTCGATCTTAATTAGGCTTACCCGGAAATTTTAAACAATTGCCGTCTTTTCCAAAAAAATTACAACACAAAAAAGAATTATCAAATTTGGTGTAGTCATTTACGTCTACGTGAGTGGATGATAAAGTAATTTTAGATTATTGGCTGTGGTGTCAAGATTAAAGGCATAAAGGCATTTGTTTTCTCAAAATTGATTCCTTTAGAAATCTTATTGATGTCATTTCTAATATACTAGATACTACTACCGCTTCGGAAACAAATGGCGCTCTGAGAAAGACGAAGGGGCGAAAAAATCTCACAGCATTCTTTTTTTGCGTTCTGTTTAATCAAATATACAATATTGTACTGTCATTGCTATTGCTATACAATAATCATAATCTAGTCCCAGGCTGTCCGATCACTTAGATATTCAACTCTGGAGTAGTACGACTTACGACAGAGACATTTTTTAATAAAACTGAAAATGCCGGAACAGTGGCTGGAACTTTATTATAAAAGTGTATACATTTACCCTTAAAGCTATGATGTATCTTATAAAGCCTACTAGAATTAGATACAAGCAATCCCTTATTTTTAGAATTATAATAATGAAAATCACTATTAAGAGTAAAAATTTCTTAATTTTAGAATCTCGCAGGAGAGATGCGTCCACAAAAACACGATAAAGCTTAAGTTTTAATTGTATTTGTATGTACATCGTCGATTCGTATGTGTCCGAAACATCAAGGTTCCAATTTCGTAATAAGGTCTCTGATATATTTATTCTCTAGGTTATGGCCCTGTGTAGGATTGCGCCACGATGTAAGCCTGTATCATTATCACTTAACCTATGAATATTAAAATTAAACGAATTAAACAAAATATATTCCTCATTGTGGGAAGTCTCTTTGCTCCACAGTCTACACATGATTTATTTATTTTCAATAGGTATATTTAAAATCGCTACAATGAATTTTTCTGCCAATATTTTTGTTATCAGTTTATAGATTTTATTTTAATTAAACTTGTTTGCACATTGAATGACGAGGGTTAATCACATGACTGATTTTGTGTGAAACATTGACAAGAACTGGCAATATTGTTACAAAATAGTACGAGCACTGTATAGCCGTTAGGTTAATATTTAAAGTGACTGTTTATGTACTGTAACCAATTGTAACGCTACAAAAACAATATTATCAAGCTTGTACGTGCGTAAAGAACGGATAACTGATCGTATCGTAGAATTTGTCGGGTACGAATGAATATAATCTTATCACCTGTCTCGGGAATAGAAATCAAAGTCACTCATAGCTGTGATATGAATTATATTTAGGAATTAAATAATAATCGCTTAAAATATAATTTAGAACATATTTAGCTACTGGACAAGGTTTGATTTAAATTAAAAGTTAGAATAATTTATAAAACAATAAAATGCATACATATTATTATAAATTGTAATTTAATTAAAAGATTCGCTGTATTTTGAATGTGTGCAAATTTAAGGCTCGCATTTAATAATGTAATACTTAAAAGTTATATGTAATATTAAATGTATTTACTAACATTATATAGAATTTATGAGGTGTAAAATTTGTATAATATATATTCAAAGCAATCATGTTTAGATTAATTTATATTAAGATAAATTCGTGTTAATATTAATTTACAGAATGCCACATGAACGGCCGCCATCTTGAAATGGGTTCCCTGAAAGGCCTCGAGCTAACGGAATCTTTGTTATTACATATGAATCATAAAGTAAACCATATTCATACACAGAGCGGACGTAGACAGAAGCTGTGATAATAAATCATACGTCATAGAGTGATTCATGTATGAAATAATTACTCTAGTTGTTTGCTTTTGATTTTGACGGGCCCAAGATTCAACGGTAAAATCTCTGACTGTTGGTTTAATTGTTTGAAGTGTTTTGCTGTGAGTAACTACGATATAGTGTCAACAGTCTGTTCGGCTGTTGTATATTGAACGCACTTGCGTAGACAAACGGTATTTCTTAATCGTGTTGTCTCATGAATAGGAACATAGCTTGGTGCAATTTTGGTGGACTGCTTCTACGCGGAAAAGGAAGCTAAGTTTAATAGTACTCTCAGCTTTCAGTATACTATATAGTATCTGGCTTTCCAGGTTACAATAACGGTGCCTTTTTCTGCTGTGAAAGTAACTCGCAAGCATTATTCTTTCGGTCTAAAGGGCGTCATAGCTAGTAAAATTACTGGACTGCACATTATATATCTGAAAGTGACGAGCGCCATTGCGATGTCGGTTTTGAAGATAAAATCCTACCTTACCTCAAATTTAAATGTGATGTTAAAGATCTAAATACCTGGCTAAAATGGCTAAGTTTGTATTAAACACGACACTTTTAATGTTAAGTTGCTAGGCAAGAATCACGAGTTCCCAAAACTTTAACTGTTACAAAACCTCTAGCTGAGCATTTCTGTAACAGGACCAAGTGCTCTTTACTGTATTACATTAATTTTTATGACAATAAAGTAACACGACCATTACTCTACAAGCTCTAACATCCTGGTAATATAGAATAGTTTGACCATTTTATGATAGTCACACAAACTATTCTTTATGGGGATAAATGTTATGTCTCTGAATAATTTCTCGAACATTTAATGATCAAGTAACACTTCTTTATCAATAGAAAGAGTTTGTAATGTCAGAGGAGGGTGTGCCCAGCTTGTTTGATTCATCGAAGTCAAATAAGTACTCACTAAAATTAGGGATATTAACTATTGCGAGCAATTCTCAGAGAAGAAATAAAATTGGATTATACTTCATTTCTTATGGAAAACGAATTATATCCTACGAAAACTATTTATATCCTACTAATATTATAAATATGAAAGTTTGGATGTCTGGATGTATGTTTGTACCTCTTTAACGCAAAAACAACTGAATGGATTTTGATGAAACTTTATAATAATATAGCTTATACACCAGAATAACTCATAGGCAATAATTTATAAAACTATAGTGTGAATTATCCAAAATATAAAATAAGTGTGAAGTAAAAATGTGAAAATGCAATTTATATGGCAATACAACGTTTGCCGGGTCAGCTAGTTAGACATAAAACAAATCTCAGACTGAGCAGGGAAGGCGAGCTTCAACCATCCGTTTTATATTTAAATTTCATATGTTAAAAAATATAAACAGATTTTTCGTATACGATCCTAGGACCGTGTTTAAAAAAAATATTTTTAATTTTACATAGAGTTTATTCATGTTAGGTAATAGAGGGGTTCAAATCACTAGTATTGACTTACTTGTTAATATCTACAGACTACAAACCCAATAGTTACGATGCTATAAAATAACCAAACTAATATTCGTATATTTATAGTCGTTTTCTATTCTTTCGATACCAATACATTCAGATCCCAATGTATCTAATGGATCTGTTATATATATCTAATTAATATATCTAATTAAATGTGATATATAACCATGTAAATGTAATCAATGTAAATTCTAAAAATTAGTGTCTTAAAACAGATTGGTTTTAATAAATTATATACAGTCTTGACATAAATATTGCAGGCAACCAACTTCCTTTCCAAAACTCTAACCAACTGAGCCAACCGTTCGAGTAACGGATCGGTATAAAATCTTGTATGCTTTGTTCAACTCTCACTTTGTTAGAGTACCGGCACGGAACGCCGGAGGTCGTGGGTTCGAGTCCCGCATCGTTCATAAAATTTTGTTTTTCAAATTTTATTTGTGTACGCTTAAATTAATCATTTAATATTTTGAAATTCTTTACATACATAACAATGAACCAACCGTGAGTAATCAACCGACTGATTAGGACTACGACGAAACTGAATGACATAATAGTAAATAAAAGTTTAATATTACCTGATAAGAGTTTTATCATCTTCGAAGAATTTCATTGTGTGTTTAAAAATAATCATACGAGCTGTATTAATAGTGAAGTCATTCGATAAAAACGGCTTTAAGATAAGACCAATGTTATCTAAACAAAAATAAAAGATCTTAATAATAATTAGTTGCAAAATACTTCTCAATCAATCTTTATTTAATAAGATTGTCAATCGCGCACTGCATAAACTGTTTTATCTACACTCATGCTTTTAATCCTCTATTAAAGATTCTGAAACAGTTAGCTTATTGCCAACATTAAAACACCCAATGTCCTAATAACCATTACATCATCCAAATGAGTGTTGTAATGTTGTACTGAAATTCAACACTCGTTTGTTTTTTTTTTCGAACCCTTCATGCGCAAATAGTTGCAACAGACAGCAACATTCTTATGCTTAACTTGGGGCAAGATAATTTGTGTAAAAAGTGTGTCAATATTATTATTATTAGTATTATATTATTGGTCGATGCGTGGTATCTGTATGAATTTCAAAAAAAGAACATTTTATTTTACGCGCGTTCCACACTACCAGAACATCGCGCGCCGTAAAAAAAGTAGGTTGTTCGAATCCCCGCCATTTTTCTTCGATATTTTTATTGTTTTGTTTATAAAAATGAGCGATTCAAGTTTTGACAGCACACCGAAGACAGCATATTTTAAACGCTGCAAAAGAACATAATATTCGAGTGAATTTTAATAATTGCACTATACAAAATATAAATTTGTACAAAAATAAATAATTCTTTCACTAATAGGTACTTAGTATATTTATATATATAGTCGTAATCAGTAATGGATGATATTAGTTTACTACTAGGACTGGCTGTTTTAATGTTAGCAGTGAGCTGTTTCAGAATCTTTTAGAGGATTCAAATTCTGGGTGTAGATAAAGTCTTGTATGCAATTACTGTTGATAATTAGGTATTAAAACACTCATGTGATAAACCCACATTCGTGTTTAAATACCCCTTATTACACAACAGTTGCATAAATAACTAAAAATTTATTCAAAGTTGTGAATAACTATTGTATTTTATTTGTAATGTAACGTTAGAAGTGAATAATAGTTATAATAGTTATTGAATGAACGTTATATTGTGCCTAAGCCATACTATATATAAATGTGTTCATGAATAACTTCCGTATTTCTAAAATATTAAGCAAACATAGTTATAATTTTGCATGTAAAATGTAAAAATTATCAGAAAAAGAATATTTATATAAAATAATACAATAATTAGTAAAGTTCCAAAAGAGATGAGAAATTTTGAAGCCTATGTCTTAACTATTCTTGGGGACACGGTCTGGTGAATATTTTTACATTCTTTTGCCTTTGTGTGTTGATTTTTTTTTATTAAAGATTTTAACTCAGCTATTAGGAATTAAAACGGATAGCGAGTGGCGCCCCATTTGAGCGCTAACTTACGTGGTGAAGCAAGACCATTTTCTTGTCACGTGCCAGCTTCGTGAATGAAGAATGTTTGACATAAAAAGAAATGCGTTCTAAATCACATAAGGCATGGTTTACCAACAATACTCATGGACGTGACTGAAGGCTGCACTTGTTACGATAAATTAAAATACTTTCTTGACTTTCTACTTTTTATGCAGCATGACAGAGGTGCAAACGATATTTAAGGACAGTATTAGGTACTGTGTTCTCGTTTTTAGTAATGTAGTTTTTGGTGCGTGTTGGCTCACTAGCGCTCTGCGTGCGCGAATCTTTCGTTAGTTAATCGCAAGCACCGACAGGTCCGTGTGTTCATCTTTCCGCTCTGTTAGTCCACATCCCATACAACGTCTAAACTCTAATCCGTGTTATTAACTAATTAACTTTAATTTGACTATTGAATAGTCATTAAATATTTATTTTAATGTTATTTTTTTATAATTTTCAAAAACTAGTTTAAATATTTGGGGTATTTGAAAGGGCTATAGTGTACATCATACTCGGTGAACGGTTTAGTTTAATAATAAGTACGTAATAAATAATTTGTATCATACCTACACTACCGTTGATAACCCTATTATTATATAACGATGTAAGAATCCTACATACTGACGTTGCAGTAGTATAGTAAAACAAAGACATAAATAAGTCTTCGCCCATACAGCATTTGTTATTCAAATCGGTCTTCGCTTACAAGTTACTAATAGCACTGTTAACAGTGCGCATAACTTGACATGGATTATACAAAAACAGCTTTTATGGCTTATTCATATAAAACAATTGTAAATTTTCGTAACATATACGTTCAAACTTATAATTACTATTATATATAATTATTAATTAATTAATATATTAAAAAAAATATCTACTGACAAATCCTAAACGGGAAAGTAAGATATTATTTAGCACTTGAAAGATATTTATATAGTTTGGTGTGAATATTTCCATATTCTAGAAAGCGATAAAATACATTAACATAGAATTTCGTCACTGTTTTCATAACTGTACATAAAAGACACAAAATATACTTGATCAAGGATTACATAAAATAAACACGTCTTGTAAGATAATGAATGATCTATATTGTATCGTAAGTTAGAACCCAACAGAGAAATAGTTATTTGTTCAACGAGAGCAATGTTTGATTTTGTTGTATAAGTGCCAAGTTGATATGCCAATTGCCAATTTGAATAAAAATGGTAGCAGTGACTATAAGTTAAAATCCTGAGCCTAGTGAGGGATTCTTATCACGTCACTAGCAAAAACAATTCAATATGAAAAAATAATATTTATCTACACACATTTTTATAAATTTATATTTATACATATAAAATTATTACTTAAAAATTCAATGTAAAATTACTACATTCTCTTAAATTAAAGTACATTACAGTTTATATGTATTTCTGTGTCATTTCATGAGGATTCCTTAAACCAGGTTTATTTTTTTATTTATATTCTCTTAAATAATTGACCGCACCTCCTATCACTACGAAAGTAATGACTACTTATGGAATTACTTCGTAGTTTTTAATTGAGGCTAAAAAAATTGTTTATTGTTTGTCGGTTTGTCTTAGTGTGCACGCTTATCTCAGAAACGGCATATATTCATTTCTGTATTGCGGAAATCTCAAATTATAAATAAATTATATACTTTCATTGCTAGTCAAGGGGAATACGTCATGCTCTTAGCTTTAACCTGGGTCGAGAATAGCTCTCATTCCCATTTGAAAATGACCGGAACGACGCGGAATCTTATATATATATATAATGAAAATGGTCATTGTTAGAGGCTCAATCACGCCTCAACCAATGATCGTATCGACATCAAACTACCACCATTCGATGCGAAATTTATCCTAGATGGTTAATGGCTACTTATTTTTTTTATTGTATTAAAAGTAAAAAGATGAATAAAATTAAATTTAATTCCTTTTAAAATTGGCCCAGCGAAGTGGGCGGGAACGGCTTGTATACTAAGCATATTTATCAAGCAATCCGGTATCTGTAGCATAAAATATTAAGTTCATAATAAATCTCGACAAAACAATACCGTAATCAATAGAATCGTAATAGAAAAGTGTTCACAACAATTTTAATCTACATATTGACCAGAGTCACAATTTTGCAATACATCAGATGATTTGGACACGTGCAACCACTAATTAGTGACTCCCAAGCAAATGTGATGTGGTATTATAAAAAGGTGAAGCTAAAAATATCCTAACCTCTAAATAAAGGTTAGACCTTCGTTGAGCAGGTGGTAGGTGACTTACTAGACCGATTGACCCTGATCACGGTCACTTGAAAGCAACTTGTCTTATGTTAACAGAATATAAAGGTCATATTGCTGTGATAATTGCGGTGCAAATACCTTTTGACATTGACACAAATTTGGACACAATGGTCTTTATTTCCGGTCTTTCGCGTTTCCTGTGTTTGCAGGTATAGGCATATTTGTAAGTAGCCCTATCCAAAGAACTTATTTAGTCACGTAATTTGATAACATGAAGTGATTGATTGTTTTGACTAATTAAAATATTAAATTGCATTTGTAACCAAAATTTATGAACGTTAGCACGACCTCTCGGGTTCCTTCCCAGCGTTCTTCCACTGAGCCAAGCCAACCATTCGAGTGACGACGTGATGACGAGTAAACAATTTTTTATTTTAAAAGTGATATCCCTCACTTCTGGGATTAATTTAATTAAATTTGAAAATTAAACCAAAATTTAACTTAATTAATAACAGAAGTGAGGGATACCACTTTAAAATAATAAATTGTTAATTAAATATTGTCATATTTTTTCAGAGTCCGAAGTAAGCCCAAAAAAATGCCCAACATGGGATACTGTGAGTTATAGCTTATTGGCCTATTATTATTATTAAAATGCAGTGCCGCTTAGACTTCTAGAAAAATCCAAAATCTGTGTGGCACTACGTTTTCGCGACGATCTTGAGACGAAAAGGGGTTAAGTCCGGTCTAATCCCAGTAATTTCACTAGCTACTGCCTTTTTAAAACGAAACACATATATACGTACTATAATATGTGACTTACAGAACTAGTTAACTGCTTAACGGCAAAAAATGGCAGAAGCCGCCCATTAATATCCCAAAGGTGTTAATAGAGAAAACGAATCACATATAATAAGATCCTACAAGTTTGTTATTCTTACCTTCTATATCAACGTTTTCACCGCTAGAGGACTCTGAAGTGTCGTCTTCTATTTTCTTCTCCGTGACGATAGTAACGCTATTTTCTCCACAGTCATTGCTCTGTGTGCGTTTGTCGGTGACGGCGTGGAACTGTGGACAATAAAAGAACTAGTATTAAGAATTTTTTTAACATTAAAGTATGGGACGAATAGTATGTTCAGCTGATGGTACTTGATGCGTCCTGCCCATAACAATACAGTGCCACTCAGGATTCTTGCAATTCCAAAAATTATGAGGAGCACTACAATTGCACTCGTCATCTTGAGATATAAGATGTTAAGTTCATATGCCCAGTAATTTCACTAGCTACGGCATCCTTAAGACCGAAACACAATATTGCTTACACATTACTGCTTCATGGAAAAATAGGTGCCGTTGTTGTACCCATTATCTAGCCGGCATCCTGTGCAAAGGATCCACACATCAAAGTACCATTCGACCGATATTTAAGAGCGCGTATTCGATTCGCGTCGAAAACTTCATGTTTTTGTGTTTTTTCAAGAGCTGTATAGGAATGATGTGAGCAGATTATTTCATGGTTAATACGATTTCAGAAAGCTTAAGTCTTGATTTAGTTCACTGCAGAGTAAAGGTATAACTTTTAGTGACATTTTTTCTTAAAGAGAAGTCAATCCTTCGTAGCGTTTCGCAAAAATAACCGTTATGAGCATTGGTTACGATCTTTCAGAACGAATACAACGATTTTAATGTGCTATAATTTTATTTTTTTAATTTATTTTATGCATTTGCTCTTAATTCAACACAATGTAAATTCTTAAACGATAATATACGCTTATATATACGATATATACGCTTGAGCTCTCACGACGTTTTATTTGTATTCATGCGTTTCAAAAATATAAGTTAGTAAATAAATATCCATATTAAAACTATTTTTTTTTTCTGATTGATTAAAAGATTAAATAGTATAATATATTTTGTCAAATAAGTTATCAATTTTTAAATATTGGTTCCTTAGATTGGTTTCTAGAAAATTAATCACAATCATTGCTTGTCAAATAAATATATATTATGACGACCCATATAGCCCAGTGGTTAGTGACCCTGCCTACTGAGCTAGAGGTTTCGGGTTCGAATCCTGGTAGGTGCAAACATTTGTACGATGAATATGGATGTTTGTTTCCGAGTTATGGATGTCTATATGTATTTCTGTATGTTTAAATAAGTATATTTTATTAAATATATCGTTTGGGGCGAGATAATTGTGTAAAAGTGTATCAATATTATTATTATATTAAATGGCACGTTGGACAAGTTAAGACAGAGGAATCGTTGCAAGAAACTCTTCCAGTATTAGAATTTCGCGTTTATTTAATAATATAACTTGAAATTGTTAAAGACGTTCATCGTTTAGATAATCTGTATTATTTTGTAGTAAGACTTACTGCAAGAGATTTTTTTAAATAAAACTTTAATATTCATTTAGAGACAACGTCTGAACATAGGCTGGGATTGTATCATAATTGTGCTACATTTTCTCACGACACTTTAGCTTGATTGAGCCTTTTGAGAAAAAAAAGGTGACGATTTTTATGAACAAATTATTTTTATTATTAAAAAGGTGCCGTTGTGGTACCCACAATCTAGCCGGCATCCTGTGCAAAGTAGCCTCCCACTGGTAGTAATGTACGCTGGGACTAGACCGAGCGGATTTGAATCCCGCATCGTCCATAAATTTTGCAACATATAAATTTGCATATTATTTAATGTCAGCAGTGAGTTCCATTTAAAGGTAAAAACATGCAAAATGAATGAATAAATGGGATAATTCTACTAACATTAAAATATTGTATGAACATTATTTCTCACCACCATCTTTAAAAGCAACCAAGACGCACAAATATATCAAATGCGCTAATGTAATAAAATAACAAATACTATTAAAATACTGATGACATTCTTTACCTATTTAATGTTTTATCCTTAAGATGATATCACAAACATAAATTCTTTACTTAAACCTGACAGAGCCCATACGGTTTAAAAATCCAGTCACGTTTTTGTCTCATATCTGATAACTCTTGGTTGACATAGACAAAGTATTTAAAAATTTTAAGCTAAGTGAACATTTTATACGAATTTTATATTATTCTTTTATTAAAACAAAAATGCTTGATACAACTGAGATAATTTTTATGTTATATTCTTAGAATTCCCAATTATTCTTGACATGAACGGCCTTATCGAATAAAAATTTGGCATAAAGTTATACCTGAGAATAAACCAAGAATATGCAAAATATTTGCAAATAGACATTTTGATTATAATTGGTTTATTCGGACGTATAACATCAGAATTATCATTGTATTGACAGCGTTGTAAGCTATATTGTCAACATTTTTCATATACTTGGCTTATTCTCAGGTATATAGCTTTATACCAAGTTTATTTGTAAGGTCGAAAAAGTGTAAATACGACTCTTCACAATAACAGCATTGCTCATATGCTTTAACTATCAATCACCCCCATCTATCCAGTTTGCTTAACAAATACTACAGTAGCTTAAGCCTAGCTAGAATAATGATTTTAAAATGCATCTAAACCTTCTATAAATGTGATTTTAATATACAAAACAATATATTTTAACTGGACTTGTTAATACAAAGATTATTACGCTTCAAAACTAGCCAACTAAAATATCTTCAGCTTATAATAATAACAAAAACATTATCGTGACATTGGTCAGCCAAAATTAGTTATGGTTTGTAAAATAGCTAGTCTTAGTTCTGGTACCTTACCGTTGTAAGTGACTTTGAACTTTGTAGATTTCTAAAATGTTTTTAAATTAAAATAAGGCGATATGAAGCTATAATTTGAATAAAAAGCCTTAAATATAAACTTAATTTGAACATAGAACACAATAAAAAGATGAAATTTCTCACCCATGCTACGTATTCATCTTATATAATCAACAAAAATTATCACCATATGTTATAAGCTAAGATCATTTATACGTCTAGATAGACAACAGCGAAAAAGTCGAAAAAAATTGAGATTGACAGTCTATTTTGAGCAACACACGCACACTAACACAAAGTGACATATAAATCGCGAGTGTAAGACGTAGCTTGTCACGCACACTAAAATAATAAGCCTGGTCTTTTTTCATCCGTTTTCTAGCAGCGAGAGGCTCTATCTAGACGTATAAATCATAAAAATAACTTTTACAACTTTAACTTCCTTTCTAATGAGAATTGATTAATAGAATAACAGTGTGGATTAATATGTAAAGAATCTAAATATCCGTCATAACTTAGAATAGTACTATGTAGTTGTGGGAATGTCATTGTGCAGCGTAAACAGTCAACAAAGGCGGTAGGACCTTCAAGTGACGACCTCAAGGAAGACAAGCCTTTTGCGCTAACATTATCATAATACAATTACAATGCTCTGTGGTTCAAGAAGTATACTTTGCATTTGATCTTGTAGTGTGATTTCGCATATTTTTGCGTTATCTCATTCATTTTACAATTACAATGCTGTGTGGTTGAAGTCGTACGCATTGCGTTTGATGTTGTAGTTCTTTTACGTATATTTTTACATTAACTCAATAATATTAAAATTTATTTATAAGCATCGCCAACACAATACTCTAAAATCTAAATCTTAGTGTTAGGTTGAATTCAAGCTGTAAAGGTTGATGCAGCCAATATACGAAAATTTATATATTTTATCCAGTTTATTTTGTACTAGCTGACCCGACAGACGTTGTTCTGTCAATAAACGGTTCGAGAGATATGGTAAATGCGTGGGGGAGTGCGTGGGTGGGATCGTGACACGACAAACTATATATGTAAACCTTCCTTGAGCTTCCATGAATCTATTACAAAAGATTTGATTGAGATCGCTCGAATAGTTTAGGAGTTATTAGGGAACATACAAACATACATTCTCTTATATATATAAAGATTAATTTTTATGAAATTACAAACTTATTTGATATGTAAAATTATTACAGCTATTGTAAAATACTCTATTTGACTTAAAAAAGTGGCCGTTGGGTTTCTTGTTTGTTCTTCTCACGAGCTCTACTTTTCCCACACATTTAGTAGATTCAGTAATTAAAATTAATATCTAATAATAAATCTTAATCTAAGTGTTATTATAATATTTACAGGCAATGACCCCATGCAAATATTACAGACACATTTTAAATTGTGTTTGATGTTGAGTGCTGCTGCACATGTTTTTGCGTTAACTAAATCATACAATTAAAATGCTCTGTACCTCAATTAATACGCATTAATGTTGTATGGAAAATATATATATATTTTTGCATAATAATTTGTTACTTTTGTATACGCAGTAAACCTTAAATTGATGCAGCAAATCCCTTAACAAACACCATTGTTAATATCGAAGTATGTTTTGGCCTTGACACTTTCTTGGTACTCACATCTGCTCTGGTTTCGTAAACATATTCAAGTTTTCGTCGGGTGTCAATATTAAATCGAAAAACAAATTTTTATTTTGAATTTGACATTTCAACACGTTTAGCATACGTTCGAAATTAATTTAAATGACATAGGCGTGGCTTAATTGCGTGGTAATTTCTTTCACGCCTACTAGATTAAAGTGTGCAAAATTGGCCAAAAGTGATATATGTTAGCGCAACATAAAATTATTCAATTTGTGATAGTATAAAGACAATTGGACGTAATTCCAGAAAAACGTTCCAAACCAAAACTGGTCACGTGATACATATTAACGGACTGACATAAAATGGCAGCCCTACTGTCACTCTTCAAATGACATCATGGCTTAGCCCAATCCACAATCGAATCGAATACACTAATATTTATTAACATTTAAACACGACTTTCTTAAAACGTGATGTTTGTAGCTTGGAACCTTTTTCAGGAACTACGTCCAATTAAGTGAAAATAAATAACCAATTACTACCAGTCTGAATAATACTTAAATCTCTGAACTAAGAACAAAATGAGACAATTTAGATCTGGATATTATTAAATAGTTTAAATTTAGTAATGACTATGACTCTGAGCTATTCGTGTCTTATACAAAGCCTTTCGCACAGACAAAAATAGACATGTTTATCTCATGGAGTAAAGGCAGTGCAATTACTATTGATGGGCTAATAAAATATAATGTGGTTGACGGTAAGACGATTATAAAGATCACTGAATAAATAGTGGATAACGTTAACTGTCTTAATATTGACATTGACGTTTTAATAGTTCCTTTATTAGTCCTCTTTGATTTCCAACGAAAGCTTTTATTGCCATTCAAATGCCAAAACCTTAGCGAGAATATATTAAGTTTCACTCGACGTAGTGAAATTACTGGGCAAATGAGACTTAACATCTTATGTTGCAAGCTTAGATCATCTTTACGTCTAGATAGACTAGAAGCTGTAAAAATGTCCAAACTGTTGAGTTTAGAACTAGCCTCTATTTTGGGCAATTCACGCACACTAACACAAAGTGTAATACAAATCGCGAGTGTAAAACGTAGCTTGCCACGCACACTAAACTAATATTCCTGGCCTGTTTTTATCAGTTGTCTAACAGCAAGACATTCTTATCTAGACGTATAAATTTTGTAAGATTACCAGGTAACGAGCGCAATTGTAGTACCGCTAAAAGTTTTTGGGTTTTTCAAAAATCCTGAGCAGCACTGCATTGTAATGGGCAGGGCGTATCAATTATCATCAGATGAACGTCCTCCTCGTCTCGTCCCTTATTGTTATAGAAAATCGAAACTATGTTTTATTAGATGAAATTTTATAAAGCAAATCTATTAAGATACACATTATTTATAGAACCGATAAGTGATATTAAAATAGTATTTCTTAAACAATTAAGATTCGTTAGCGGTTTCCTTTGTTTGGGAGTAACAATGACGATGTTCACTGCTACCTAACTACGTCATCAGACGAACAATAGATAATAATAAAAATAACAAGATTAAGCTGTAAATATCACAACGTATATTTAATAATTTAAGTAATTTTCTCTTGTTTATTATAGTCTAATAGCTTGTTTCAATCTTTCGCACCGATCACTACCATTAACATTAGAATACAAATACTCTAAGTTTGGTGGTTTACTTTAACTAACTAACTAACTTGTAGTATACCTTCCACAGAAGCCACAGTAGGAAGAATAGAATAGATAATAATTACATTTAAACATTTGTAGGTATTAAAATAGTATGTATTTAATTAGTAAGTCCAATGTAAATGTATAAAAATGTAGAGTCGAAGTGGACATGGAATTTATTTTTCTAAATAAACGATTGTAGGTGATAAAGGAAGTGTAACTGTCGGCCTTTTTTTATGAAAATAAAGGACGAGATGTGCCGCTCAGGATTATTCAAAAACCCAATAATTCTGAACGGCACTACAACTGCGCTTGTCTCCAGCTCGAAACACAGTAATGCTTACACATTATCTACTGCTTCACGGCAATAGGTCTGTTTGTTTTTTGTACACGCCAATCTCTGCAACCTCTGGACTGACTATATAAAACGTTGACGAATACCTTCAGCGTAGTCTGGAGCAAGATTTAAGATATTTGATAAAAATTGGTGCACGGGGAAAATAGGTATGTTTTTTGTACCGTTTACATTAAGATTAAGCATTTATAGACCTTAAGTAATTAATGGAATCGTATCGCGAGTACAACTAGTAAATAAATAAATTAAACAATTTAAATAACGTTTTGTTCGAAGAACTCAAAATAGTACTTAACGTTGGTCAGAAAACTATAAATATAATATAAAATGTCAAAAACTTAAAAATAGAACTAATGTCGCTTGCTTAAACTTGATCTTAAACAAAATCTTGTATTTTAGGTATACGTATAAATAAATAGTACGCCAAAGAACGAAATATATCTAATTAATCACTTAAATTTGTTATTTATTAAGACAAATATATCTTTGAAGATACTGTTATAAAACCGATCACAATTCACAAGGAATGATTAATCAACTTAACTTAGCTTGATAAGTGAAAAACTAAATTTTTGGATATAATATTTTTATTAGCACTATTCACACCAACCATTTGGAACCTGTGCAGATTTTACTGTCATACATGATGTTCTTACAAACATACTTTTCGTAATATACTTTAGAATACTAACGTTTTAAAGCTCTTTGAGACTTACCAGAATCCAAGCAGTAACTAATACAATACCACAATGTCTTATATGTATTCTATTAGAATAGCGTTCACAGGAACTTATAATAATGAATATTAATTAATTGAAATAATATAAAATCAAGTCTAAACAACTTTTCAGTCAAACGTTTCATGAATATTTTAAATTGAAGGCTATGTGCTCAGAGGAATTTATATTCCATTCATTTAATAATATTAATAATAATTTATTCAATTTATTTACAATTTAATATTTTTTTTATTAAGCCAGTTATTCTCATAAACACTTTAAGCGATTGATTGTTATTAACTCTAGTAGGCTCCATAAATTTAATTAGGTATATAAGAAATGCAAATATTTTTTATCATATTAAAATTTATAAAATTATAAAAATAATTTATAAATCTTTAATTATTCACTTATCATTGTAGAACGCACAAACACACGCAACAATATAATAGTTCGATTCAAAATTGGTTCAAATTAAAGTCATGTAGTAATTGTTTTTATCAATCATTTAATGTTTTCATTGAATCCTGCAGAAATATACAGGATAATTTATAATTGCCTTAAGATACCGAAAGAAACATCCATGAAATTGAGAACTCTGTAGCCAGTGAGCTCCTGTTATGGTCTTTTTGTCATAAATATTTCCGAGCATACAAAAGAAATAATGACGATTTAAAAGTGCTTAGTATAAAGTGATTTGAATAAAGATTATTTGAAATCGGATTAGAGAATACAAAATTCCAATCTCGACTTTCTGTGACATATTCAATACGACTACAATTTGTTTAAATATCTTAAAAGAAAAACGCTAATAGATAAACTAAGTCTAAAGATAAATTAAAATAAATCACTTAAACATATAATTATACCATTACCAGACAAATAAGATGTGTGGTTGAATTAGGATCTACAATTGAAAGGAAAACATTTGCTTCTTTAGAAAAAAAATATATTATATATTGGAATTAAGTAAGAAAATGATAGAATGTTGGAAAAGATCTGACAATCATATAAAATAACTATTTTTCAGCTCCAAATAGTCCTACTTGCGTAAATCTTAATTAATATATTGTGGTGTTACGTAATATCAATTTTTTTTCCTTCCATATTGCCAGCCAGTTGTATTGCAAATTTTTTTTTATGGAAGAAGAGGACTGGATGTTACTCCTTTGAATACTTTCTTGTAACATCCAGTAAGCGTACATATAAATTCGAAACTGAAATCGAGAATCGAACTAGTGCCAGGTGAGAGTCAACGTTTCTAGCTATTACGTCAGTGACGCTTTCAGTCCAGACTGCCCAAAAAGTTGGCTATAATATACAAATATACTATGATACTTAAGAAGAGTTATTAGTTTTTGGCCATTCTTTCGATTGGCATCATAAAAGTAGTAGTATGTTTTTTTTTTACATTTCAGTCGGTTCTATTCCCAGACGAGGCAAGTAATTTTTAGAAAATCTTTGAATGCAGAAGTACTAACTTTTAAAAATAACATAAAGTCTTCTTTCAGTAAAATAGCCTATATTCGATATTTAAGCTACTTTCCCTTCATGTCCCATAACTTTGGGACACCCTGTTTACTAAAATAGTCTGACACAACATAAACACTTCTTTTAGAACAATTATTGAAACATCAAACAACATCATTAAAAGACGATGCAGAATGCGAAGTATACGTGATATTAAAATTGAAATTCATAATTATTAACTGTTAAACATGAACTGGCACTCATAAGTTCAAGAGGGAGATTATACTATAAGTCTTGTACAAAAATCTGTTATGAATAATATTTTTAATGGAAGTATAATTCAATAAAATTATAAACTATTTTCCTTCCTATTATATGTGAATATTCATCGTTAACCTTGTGTTATGTTGTTATGTACGTAGTAATGTAACACAAATTATTTATAACATTAAAAACGTAACAAATGATTATATTTAAAAAAAATGTGGTACCTTCATTATTTTCTTATAGACTTGATGCTCCCGCTCTCAATGCTTGAATGACCAAATTTCAAATACTCGTTTTCAATATAATATCATAAACGTGTTAATACCGCTGGGATATGACGAAGCAGTTATTTTTGTAAAGAAAAAATCTACATTTTTTATGTAAGGATTCTATTAGTACACTTATTGTATGACAATCGAACCAATAATCTCTGAAGCTGTGTAGGAAATTACTGGTTCGGAACATAGAGCCATGATTTAGACACGCCGTTTGCTCATGATCTATATTGTTAAGTTACTTGATTGTCAGATCACGACTAACACTGTGTGAATAAAGACTTCTTAGCTAGTGAGTGATGTTTACTCACATTTAGTATGTTTTAAAACATGGTATGATCATGTTAATTTTTTTAAATTAATCAATTTATTAATGAACTTAGGTAATAATGTTTATTCAAAATATCAAAATTTGTTACTTATTTAAGCTGCATAATATGATGTTGTGTTAAAAGATCTTATTCATTCGGAGTTGCTTGGTTTATTCAAATTATATTTGTATGTTTTACTTTTTAAAATTTTCTACTTTATCGTTTAGAAACGGAACGACAAATTTTCGATGTTAATAAGGATAAAGATATATAGTCTTTCGAGTTAAAACAAGGCTAAGTGAGTAAAAAGCACGTTAAATGAAAGCGGTGAAAACGAAATTTGTTAGAATTAGTTACTACTCAAAACTGAAGCTCTTATACGATCATAGTAAAATATAATTTTAAAAGGTTTTGCTCCAATCATAACATTAGTACGGAGCCGAAAAACGAGTGTAATCGAAAGTGTAAAACTATCCAAATAATTTCAAAAGAAATAGATGTAGAAAGTTGAATATTAATTGAACACTATATGGGAATTGGACTCTTGAGCTATAAATAAAATGGCTGATTTTGTTATCTTTGTATATTTTGTCATATTAATATTTCTCGATTCTTAAAACACGCCGAGGTCAGGAAAGGTTAATTATGAAAAATAAGTGGTTTTAATAAAAGAACATGTTTAATTCCATCTGTTTACAAACAACAATAACAACCTTACTGACTTAAATGTAATTTATTGTGTGATTGAGCATTATGAAGCTAATAGCCATGAAAAGTCATGGCCTAATTACGAGAAATGCCCGCGAAATCTGCAATAACGATAACGTGTAACGTAACGGATATAACGAGTACTGAAAATGGAAAATTCGAGACTTTAAATGTCGTAAATATTAAGATTTCATTATTGAATAACAAATACCTTAGCCAAAACCCTATTCTCCTAACAAAACGAGAGTAGGATCGAAGTGATTTATGTCAAAAAGTTAAATTCCGTATTTTTGTAACAGATATTGATGGTTCAGTTACGATTGTGATGAATTTACGTTCAAGTACGACTTAGGAAAATCGTTAAGTTTAAGTACGACTTAGGAAAATCGTAGCATGCGTATTCTCGTAACAAGTTCGATCGACAAATATTGGGAGATGAATATTCTACAAAATTGTGAATTTGAAAACATACAACATCATAATATAATAGAGCATAGATAATCCTTTTATTAGAAGTAGAAATATTTTTACCAGAGGGAGGCACCTTTGCACAGGATGCCGGCTAGATTAAAGGTACCACAACTGCACCGTGAAGCAGTAATGTGTTAGCATTACTGTGTTTTGGTCTGAAGGGCGCCGTAGCTAGTGAGATTAATAGACAAATGAGACTTAAGATGTGTCAATGGGACGTGCGCAGTTGTAGTGCCGCTCAGATTTTTTATGTTTTTCAGGAATCCTGAGCGGTACTGCACTATAATGGGTAGGGCGTATCAATTTCCATCGGCTGAACGTCCTGCTTGCCTCGTCCCTTATGGTCATAAAAAAACAATATGGGTAACTTCGAGCGAGCTTGTTGTTCAAATGTCGTTGACGCGTGGCTCCCAATTAGTTATGGTTCAGTTAACATTCTAGGAAATACGAATCTAGAGTAAAACGTGGCAAGGATCAGAACTTAACGTCAACGATTTTGAAATTAGGTGAATTGCAGGTTTAGTAATTTAGATTTCGAGTATTGGAATGATAATTTAACTGTGGATATGGATTATAGATATGTATCTGCCACACCTAGCTGTATCCCTTCCATTCTAGAAGGCCCCCCCACTATTCAAGCAAATATAAATATGTACACATGTCAAAAAATAATGTGACCTCCAAACTTGACTATTGGGTGCTGCAGACTTATTAGCAGTACTCGATTTTGGTCTTATTAGACCAATCTCATTATCGCAACCAAATTCATAAAAGCCATCTATTTTGTTCGCTAAACATAAATATAACGTAATCTTATAAATTATTCGTTATTTATCTAACGTTATAAACTGGTATATAATATAATGTTGCTAAGTCAGCCTAGAATTTAAACTTGGTTGTTTTTACAAGTATTTTTTTGTATTTAACATTAACGTTAATTACGACCTTGACCAAATATTAGTAACATTAAAAGGTTTATTTATCTTAATCACTGTTTTATAACAAGCACTTATTATTTCCCGACTCACCGGTTTCCCAAATAGCATCATCTTGGATTCCCGTCTTAGACTTTGGTAGTCATTACGAAAACAACACTCGTCTTCAGAACCAGACCCATAATTGGCAACATATCTACGCATTTTACTAAATTTTGTCACTGTACGACGCAACACAGCAGCCAGCACTAAGCCGAGAGTCAATCTACGTTTATAGAAAGCAAATCATGAAGTTACTGCGAGATGTGTATAAAAACTAAGTTTCACAAAACCGTTGGACAATTCGCTATCGTTTTTATAGAGATTATTTTATCGTTTCGACACGACCAGCCATGTTCTTATATTAGATTCAACTAAATCTAGCGATTTGTAAGTTGTTTCCTTGAGAAAGTAACTCATTGTCTTTCAGACAATGCGTTATTTTGTCTGTTAAGGTCTGACACAAACAAATTATACGTCTGTGGGCTTTGATTTAACAAGGCAAGACAAGACAAGGTATTGACAGTGCGTAGTTCATCAGCTGGTGGTAAGTCTTGGTTTTCCATCTGTTTCTATGACTTATAAAACCGTACGTTTTTAGAAAACAGGTGTTTTAAAATAGTTAAAAGAGAATTTTAAATCAAAATAGTGAGACTGGTAGATATTAGTCAGCTGTGTAGGAGAGTGGGAAATTATTATGACCAAACTGAGTTTTGCCTGAATGTCGAACTCGTATGTAACACTACATATTATGATAAAACAAAATTGCTGTTTTAGTAATATAATCTGTTAAGTATTTGTATACATTAACTTTGATGACATATTTTCTGTGGCTTAAGACCACATTATTCCCGAATACTGAGATACATAATATTTGAAGAACAGCGTCCGTCGGGTCAGCTAGTTGAAATATAATATATTATAGAAGAAATCAACACATTAACAATTTATATCTATTGAACAGCATAAAATTGTCAGCTCAGCATGTCGCTTTCAGAGATAGATATATGAATAGCGGATCAAAAATAGTTGAGTAGCCATACGAGATATATTGAAAACACATCTAAATATTATATAATATATTTTTACTGCAATTTATGTGTGAAACGTTTTGCAATTAATCACAATAATTAAGCAATTAAGAGATATATTTCTTTTAATTTATAATTAAATTTATGAAATTGTTAATACTTCAGAAACACACAAGTTAATGCGTTGAATCTTGATCGGTCAGTTCTACACGTGTTTGAAGTAATAACTTTATTACTTTTATGATAAAAAAATACATAAACTTAATTTTATATGCATAACTGTTGTAATGTGTTTATTTAGATGGTCCTTGGTCTAAGATGTTTTATATAACCAGTTGGTCGAGATTATAATTAATAATTTTGGGGTATATTATATAGACTACAGACTTGTTTACAACTCTCTGCACTTTTTACCTATTTATATAAAATTTTAACATTTTAACATTTGAAGAATAGACAATATTACTATTACTACTATTAAATTAATCATATTCAGAGCTTTGATTGATATGAGGGGTTCTTCGCTGCATGGACATATTATGATACTAGGAATTTCCTCTATCCACTGATACACCAGATCCAGATGAAACACTTTTCATGAACATTATTTTTACTTTATGGGTTTATATTCGACTATCAATGTGTTTACCAAATTATCAACTGACTGACAAAAGTATTGGTGTCATTATCACAGTATAATAACATGCACACTAATGTAAATGTTAATACTTAAATTGAGTGTTAATTTAATTAGAGGTTACTAAAATTAGAGGGAGACAAAACAAGAGAAAAATATTAATTAAACTTGTATACAATGTAATTACTTGTTAATTGTTAAGTATAAATACAGATCTCGAGATTTATAAGTGAGTTACATGACCTATTGTGTATGGAAATTGTTGCGTTTTGGCTCAGATTCGTTTTTGATTGTGGAAATACAATTATAGAATATTTAACTACAAAAAGTTATACCATTGATAATATAAAATCGCATAGCAGAGATAATATGATATCCTAACCATCTGGAGTTTCACTTCTTTTCATATTACAATCATTGAAAGTTCTTAAGGATATTCATATATTATCATATATTCAAAAAAGGTCATAAATTTTCTTGCAATATTATTCTTGATCATTTTAACCAGCGATATGGCAACCGTTCAAATTTCACTACTAACGGCCGTTCCCAATATAGTATCTACAGATAGAGATAAATTACTACCTTCTACTGTCAGTAATTAGCTGTCAAGTCAATAAGTCGTAAGTAGTCGTAACTATCGTTGACTTTTCTGTCCCAAAAAACTTATTGACGGTAACTCAGCTTATACGTACACGCTGTCTGTCATTGGGAAGACGTATAGCTTACCAGCGATAGAAGTTTTTATGGAAATTGCTATTCACGCGTCCCAATATAAGGCGATAAGAATGACTTATCGGGTATATTACGACAGCTTCAGATTATTGACAGCTAATTACTAACAGTAGAAGGTAGTAATTTATCTCTAGCTGTAGATAGTTATATTATGTAGGTAGTTGTATTCCATTAAAAACAAGACTCAATTAGATGATTGTGTTTCGGTCTGGTCGTAGCTAATGAAATTACTGGGCAAACGAGACGTCTCAAGTAGACGAGCGCAATTGTGGTGCCGATCAGAATTTTTGGGATGGCCAGGGCGTATATATTACTATCAGATCAACGTCCTGATCGTCTCGTCCCTAATTGTCACAAAAAAAGATGAGATTGCTATATCTTTTACATTTTGAATCGACTTTGACGTCAACGGACGCAAACATTTAGTTTACCGTTTTTATTACTTTTTGATTGGTATTTCGTGTCTTGTTGCATCTTTAAGTATGTTGAATACAATCGAACAGAATCTAAAAATTATGGTTATCTCTTGTAGTGTTACAAATTATTTGAAATGTCTATGCCTTAAAATAAAATCCTACAAAAATGTAAACATTATCACAAAAACCGGAGAGCCCCATAGTCCTGCAAGTAATGATAATCTATTTTTTTTAATTTAATGGAACACTGGGGTAAGATAAATATCCTCATATTAAAAATACCAGTGAGTTTCTTTGTAACGCTTCCGATCATTATAAAATTTTGTACAGAAATTGTTAGGGATATATACACAAAAACCTATTTAATAATCAGATTCGGCCTAGAGTTAAAAGTGACGAGTTCCAATAACAAAATAACAGCTTTTTACTACTGGATATGAATATTTAGATGGAGCCTTTATCACAATATCAGCTTTTAAATGTTTCTCTGTCTGTCTCTTGCGATTTTGGCGGTAGTTAGGAAGACGACAAGCTAAAAGCTACAAATATAAACAAGTTTATCACGCATAAAAAATCTCCGATGGTGAAGTCGCGGGTTGGTTAATTGTTGTAATTAAACCGTTGTGAGTTTATCTAGCATTTTTTGAATTAACTTGAGTCACGTTCGAGTTAAGAGTTCAATCGTGTTCAGACACGTGCCTCAATCAGTACGCTTCATATCACGTGCAATTAAATTTGTGTTCATTATCTGAACAAAAACAAAGCATTGTTCGTTGCTGTCAAACAAATCAAAAGATGGTAATTATTAATGGTCCATGAACGTGAGATGTGCATGTAGAGATAATAAATAATATAATATTTAATTTAATGTATTAAGATAAGATATCGAATAATACAATAAGTGACATAAAATGCGGATTGTTCTGCCTCGGTTTGTGTGAAATGTCCTCAATGATCGAAATAAAAAAGCTCTATTCAAATTTTCTTAGCCTAATGAAATATAGTAGGCAAATAATGTTAGCAAAAACCGAATCGAAGGACTTGTGGCTGTAATCGCGACGGCCGCCTTCTTGAAGAAATCTACTGAAAATCAGAGTTGGGTTGTACAAAACACTGCAAACACCACCTTATTATGTTGATATAGAATAAGCCTTACTTTAATTTTTTCTTTGGTTCTTGATGTATTTTTGTTTTAATTAGATTAGGCATGTATATTATATTTGTAATTATTTAGATAAGTTTTTCATATTATTTGTTATTAAATTTTGTAATGTAATGTTTACACATAACTGCTTCACGGCAGAAATAGGCGCCGTTGTGGTACCTATAATCTATCCAGCATCCTATGCAAAGGAGTGTCCCACTGGTGCAAAATAGCCTCCCACTGGTTGGGCGGTCTTGGCTTAACATCAGTATAGGTAATTCCATCTGTCAAATAAGTATAAAAATGAAATCAAAGATTATGCTAAGCTTACACTAATTTTTACGTAAGTGATTCATTGAGAGAAAAGTTTGGTGAAATAAATATTATGACAGTACACTGCCAGTACATATACGAGAGATCCAATACGCTCATAAAAATATTAGCCAATTTAAAAAGAATAGTGATATATACAGTGTCAATACTCGAAATAAACATAAACTCGCAATTCCATTTACTAGGCTCCGTAAAATTGCTAAATCTTTTAAAGTGGATTGTGTTATATCTTATAATTAACTCCCAAATGAAATTAAAATATTACCTATTAAAAAATTTAAATGTGTCATAAAAAATAAATTAATATCTAAGGTCTATTATAATGTGAAAAATTATTTGAATGATAAAGATAGTTGGAATTAATGTTCTAAATTTTGTTAATGAATATTGTTATACTCATTTGAATGCTATTGTAACTTTTGTACTTCATCCTGACTTGCACTAAATAACTTATAAAGTTTTACAGTGAATAAAGATTTTTTGACTTTGACTTTGAAGTCTAAGCAAAGTATAAGTACGCTCTATAGATCTCAGCGTAAGCTTGTAACTTGTCCAGGTAGACTAGAGAATGCTGTACAACGTAGGAAGCCGATACCAATTAATAAGTTTTAGAGATTTTAATCGCTCTGAGTCACAAATTTCACACATAAATTTGTAATCGATTAGAGTCGGTTTAACTACGACTTATTTTTTGGTATATATGTTTCGAAGATTAAAATTGAAGTCAATACTTTGAAACAGACACTATAAAAGAGGATATTTGGTTGTAGAAAACAAGTGGACATAGAAGTAGTCCGCTGGAAGTAGAGTTCATAGTTCGATTTGATATAGGTGTTTTGGATAAATTATTATTAGGGTGCTGAATGAGACTGTAGTGTCACAATCAGCGAAGTAACGCTCAAGTAGTAGTTGTTGTAATGTCGGCTCAAGTTGGCTATATTTGGCTTATGACGATATGGAACTTTGAAGAAAATATTGTTATATCTATATTTGCATGAATATTTATTAAATATTGTTAATTTTTAGAGTGCCGGCCGGCAAGGCAGGGTTATATAAAATAAAACCTATGGTCGCTCAGAGCGTTATGCTCGGAGTTTCCTTCGAGATCAATTCAGAAATATGGAGATCCGTAAGTGTGTGTGGAGAGGAGAGTGGAGAGGGCACACAGTTCGAAGGACAGATTGCCGTTGGGGCAATAAAGGCCTCAAATGGCGACCACGTAACGGAAGACGTAGTGTTGCTATGCCCACGATCAGCAGACATCAGACAGTCGGCATGCACAAGATAGACTGATGATCCGGTCAAGATCGCCGTAATTAGTTGGTTGAGGGTAGCGCAGGACCAATAATGATTATTTTATTATTATTTTTTATTTATAATCAGTGTTGGTAGCGACCACTTTCGGACCAATCGAAGCTTCTTCATCAGGGTGAGTGTAGTAAGTGATAGACAGGGCGCGACCGCATACTTGAATGCGTTCAAAAGATAACTGAATTACAAGATTCAATTCAAATGAACCGTGAGTGAAACCGATATGAATAAATAGAGTAATATCTCACGTGCGCTAGTATACTTTATTATCTACTAGCTGATAATAAGCAAATTTGGAATTGAAGATTATCTCATGTCCTAAAACGGTTCCCGTTTTAGCTCCGGTTTCCAACATATAATATGAATCTTATTTTGTGGAAGATTGCTATGGCCAAATAATCCTACAATCGGTATAGTTATAGCTCATCGACGTGAATTTAAGTTTCTTGTAAATCCCGCGGGAACCATGGATTTTCCGGGATAAAATGTACCCTCTTCGGTTCAATAGCTCCGGCGTAAAAGCATAACAAACAAACTAACATTCACATATTTAATTTTAGTAGGGATTTTGTTTGTCTTTACAGCGTGTGATTTGTGCAAAACTATGTCATATGCGCGCTTCAGTAGTTGCAAATGTTTTTGTGTTGCAGATATAACGTCAAATACTAAGATAGAGATCTCACAGACAGATAACTTGATAATTATAATGACTCGTTGAACAGACGACAACGACAATGCCTTTGTTGTCTTGTAGCTAATTGTTTGAGGAATTTGTATACGAGTTATAAAATCTCGTAAACATGTTACATTTCTTTCATGTTTACTTATTTACTTTTGTTACAATGTAATTGTTTGCAATATTTCATTTTGTTGAGGATTATGTTTATTTTGGTCTTATAAATCTTAATTAATTTTGCATGTTGATGAATTTATTCGTTAAATTGTTGTAGGAACAAATTATTTTTCCTAGTAATTTGTACTAGTGAAATCTCTATTGTATTTATTCAAACTAGTTTTTTTCATTCACACTAAGGACTAACTAGGACTTTTTTTATTTTTGACTTTCAGTGAATCTGAAGTACAATAACTAATTTGTCTGAATATTTATAGACCTTATAAATATTCCAATGCATCAAGTAACGTAAGCACATTGCAATTTGATTACAGACAGTTTGAAATACTGCCACAGATCGCCCTAAGTTGTTACTCTAAGTTGTTAAGGAGTTCCATTGATAATCATTTTCGATTACGACAATAACTTGACCTTAATGACGTTATGTTAGGTGACTCAAATATCCGGAAAGCATAGATTCGGCTGAGAGAGATTTTTATGGTTTGTCATGGATGCCATCGTCAGATCTAGAATCAAATTGCAAGAGGACCTTTATCTTGATCAGACTCTTCGAGCTGAAAAGTCTGATAAAAGTTAAGTAAAAACCCTATTTTATACATTTTTAAACCGCAATTACTTTTGAATGAATAAACAGATTTTGACGCAGTTCTAGACGGTCGGTCGTTTAAAAACTGTTCTGTGATTTATGATCACATCTAGATCACTAGACACATACATACAGATATACGGACAGTCAGGGAAGCTTCCTATGACCTTAAAACATTGAGATCTGATGAAAACTCGATTTTCGAAAAACGGGATATGACCAATAAGTAACCAATTTTTGAAAATTTTCAATTTTCTTAGCGGGAAGTTAAAAATAACGTCGAATTGACCTCCTTTTTGAAGTCGGTTAAAAACTGTTCATAATTTCTTGCATATTGACCACATATACAAGAAAGTGTAGATTTCTACAAAATAGCCTGAATCAGATATGAGGCAAGAATGTTAATGTTTATATTACACCTGTATTTAATTTAGAAAAAATAAGAGATATTTTTTTATATAGTAAGCCTAAATTATCTTTGTATCCAGTTGTTTCGAAACTCCTAATTGATTTACTCTTTATTTAATGGTTTCGATTTTAGATAACAAAACATGTTTGACACGTTTATGATCCGTTTGTGGCTGTTGTCAAAAGAACATGTTAGAATCGTTCACTCCATTTATTTTCTTCCGGTTGTAATAAATTAATTCCGATGTGGTTACGAGTTACCGATTTAAAATGTATACACGATATGTTAAGGCTTTATTGTAATTTACAAGAATATGCGTTATGTACAAATTCTCCAATTCGATTTAGAATATACTAAGCTATAGACAACTTAACTGCTCGATAATGCGTAACCGTGAATTTAAAATTGTGTGTGCGCGTTAGCTAGTTTAATATTCAAAATATTAAGGAACTAATTCCAAGGGTGGCTGATTGTTTACGACTTGTCAATTAAAATCGGTTACAGTAACATATAGATTCGCTTTCTTTTTCTTACTTGCTGTATCGCCATTAGACATTCTTCTCTTACGCATGCTTGTATATCGTAAGCTTAGATCATTTTTACATCTAGATGGAATGTGACAGTTGTGAAAAAGTAGAAAAAAAATTGAGGTTGACAGTTAACCTCTATTTTGAGCAATGCACGCACATTAAAACAAAGTGACATACAAATCGCGAGTGTAAGACGTAGCTTGTCACGCACACTAAAGTAATAAACCTGCCCTGTTTTCATCGATTGTCTAGCAACAAGAGATTCTATCTACGGCCGTTTTCAATAACCTATCTATCCTTAGTTTCACTTACTTGAGGTAGGCAAATCTATCCTTTGATGCATACTTACATTTCAATAGCCTATCGACATAAAGCATTGGACTATAACTATGGATAGATAAGATCTTGTCATAAAACGGTGACGGCAATGTATCCGTAACTAGAGATACGTTCATTCATCTTTCATTAACCCCTCTCGTCATTGTTCGAATTGTCAATATAAACGCTACACCAGACATCCAGACGGCTATTTCTGAGGAGTGAGTCAAGGGATGTGTCATCGTCGTTTCGATCCAACGTTGATCTAACACATTGATATAATAATCAAACTTATAAAGGAAAGTTGTCAGAATAAGTATAAGAATAGAATCAATTACAATCAGCTGAACGTCCTGCTCGTCTCGTCCCGTATTTTCTTTAAAAAAAAGAATTAGAAAAATTTATTCCATGCCACACACATACAAATACAATCTAAATACTTAATATATATTCCTAATCCTAACTTAATTAAATATGCTGTGTGGCAAAAGAAAAAGCCGATGCTCAGCTTGTGCTGTAAACCAATACTGGCTGCAGCGCTGATTTTTAGCATCTAGCCGGTCAACTGTCGGAGTGCCAGTAAACAATAAAATTTAAAAAAAAGGTTATAACACATTAAAACACTTACATGTCTGCCATATATGAAATGTAAAAATAAATTTGCAAATATATATACGTAAAATACTATATATATAGTGAAATAGATGGAACAGATATATATTTATATTAGAGTAGTGTACAGTGTATCTGCGACTAAGTTTGACTCTTGTACTCGGTTTCAAACATGACTGTGTCAAACATTAGTGTAGAAACTCGGTTCCTAGAATTGCATCATTATCCTAGTTTAGTATAACATCGCAACCTCTACGAGTACTAGGTTATAGAAACAATCCAAAAAATATATAGATAACTTCTATATTATGATGTTTTATGTTCATAGTTTTCACAAATTCTATAAACATACTTCAAAATTATTATTTCACACTTATAACTAAATTATGTAAATGTTTATTTTATTCTATTACCCTTGAATATATCATATACCCGCTCGCTAAAATTCTTTGTACATAGCTCTAAGTCTGAAAGGTCTTATAGGCTTTTTGTATGGACAAATAAGATCATAGGTCACCTGATGTTAAACAACAACACAAGAGGAATCAAAGGATATTTACAGCCTTTTAGAAAGGTTATACGTGGTGAGAAGTTCCTTGAAAACCTCACTGTTGAGGAACGCCACACATCGAGATGGTGAAGATAATATCTTAATTTGTAGTGCGTCATGTGACTGTGAGATTCAGTGGCAGGAATCAGGTGTAGCAAATTTAAATGCGGTAGAAGACACTCAAGCACAAAGCACTCGCTCTCCGAAAATTCAAGAAATTCTGCGTTGCGCGTGGTCATTTGAATTTTACTGACAGTAGGGTGCACCAGACCAGAGATAAGTGAGTCCATATGTGGCGGAACCTGAATTTTGTAGAGCACTAGAGTGTGGGGCGGCTTAAAGTATCGACTTGCTATTTTAATGACCCTCAGTGTCTTCAAAGCCTATATGGCGTTTTCTTCGCCCGGAAAAATGGCCATTGCTGAAGATTTTGACTCTCAATATTCGAATACTGCGGAATCAAGCGAAGAGTTATCTAAGAGTACGTTAAATGGGGATTTTTTGGGGTTGAACCAGGTTCATTTGTATCACGACAATCTAATAAGAGGAATCGATAGAAGGTACAATTTCCGGCACTGGTTGACGGTTATCCCAGAGACCTGCATGGCAAGTGTAAGCAACATTTTGCAAAGTTTGTTACACCCACATCGAATTAACCAAAACGATATCAAAATAAAAATCAAATAAGATTTTCCATATATGGTGGGAAAAGTGTTTTACATCATTTTGTTTGGCGTTTACCCTGTAAAGTCTAGACAAGTCGTATGTTTATCATAGTCATTGGCATTTGCGACACAAAAAGCAGGTCTGTAAACCGAATGTCGTAACAGACAGGTTCCGAAATCCACCGGTGCGGTCGCACTATTGCGTTTACCTCGCCACCGGTGTTGCCAAATACAAGACCCGACTAACATGTTTTTGAACGATCAGCTTTTAATCAAGCGAATACAGTTTACTATTCAATAATACATGCACTTATTTTTTTAATTGTACGTAATATTTGTTTGATACATATATTATTATTGAAGCTAGTTATAATAAACGAAACCTACGGTGTGGGACCTTATGAAAATTATTATATAATCTTAAGTGGTCTACACATACATCAGATTCTTAACACAACATGTAGGAGAAGTATTATAACATATTGAGTATTATAACATATATCCTTCGGCTTTTGATGGACACTGCACTTATGTGCTTAGCTTATGCTCTCCTGCTACAAAAGATAATTGTGTTTATAATACGGAAAATCCAAGCAACGCCACAATTGCTTATCAACATAAAATGCGTCGCACAAAGACCCCTCATGATATGAAGTGATAGTTCCCCAGCTATTGTCCACATGTTTATTGTTTGCGTGACGGCCGGTAGAATTCTATTTTGTTCAGGTTTTCAAGAGTACACTCTTGATAAGCTTACGCTGAGTCAGTTACTACATGGATATACCAAAACCCAGAGCTACTTCAACAACAGATGAGCGTCTTACCCGTGTCGTCACTTCTGGTTGTTATTATGTGAAACGCTTTTCACAATAACGCAATTTTTTTTTAAAGCGAAGATGTGACCTTCGCATGTTACTTCTCATTTTGTTGAGATCACAGAGCGTTTCCGGCCACTGGGTGGGTACGCCATAGAAATCTAAATAAGAAAGAAAATGCTGCTATTTTTCGACGTATTCACAGCTGTCACAATCTATGTACTACGTATGTATGTATGTATGTAGCGTACGCAATATCTAAGATTTATATTTATATAGATTGTAACTAATAATTTTAGATTATTTACAAACGATTTCTGAGCAGTTTTATCACAAACATTTAACTTACTTTCATTAACTATAAAAACGCAATGATATTAATTGGGAAGTAATAACAAACTGCTACTGTTAACGTTATGTTAAGCAAACAGTTACCTGATACCAACAACATTTGACCAACATATTGTGTTCCACGCTAAGCCTTTTATTCGTTTAGTAAGGCTTCTTTCTGTTCCCAGTAACATCACCTGGCCTCGGAGCCATAGACCGGATGCAGTTATTTTACATTTGATTAAACACATCTTGGGAATATTTTACAAAATCATCTCGGCACTATTAGGGGATTTCTATAATAGTTAACGGCTTAATATTCTATATTTTTAAGCACAATGAAGAGTTAATTATGTTTTGTTTTATTATTTATTTTAAATATATCCAAAATTGACGTGACGACCCCTATAGCCCAGTGGTCAGTGACCCTGCCTACTGAGCAAGAGGTCCTAGGCGCGAATCCCGGTAGATGTTATCATTTATATTATGATGAATATGAATGTTTGTTTCCGAGTCATGGATGTTTATATGTATGATTAAGTAAGTATGTTGTATTAAATATATCTTTGTCTTGCACCCATATCTATGCCTAGTTTAGGGCAAGATAATTTGTGTGTGTCAGTATACAGTAAAAAAAAATGGAAAGTCGTTTTCTCCTATGGTTATACTGCGAAACCTGACCAATCGGAATATTTCTTATACCAATGGTACATCTAATGAGATGTAACGTGTTTCGGAGAAGAGTTTTGTATTGTTTTATTATGTTGGTGATTACTTATCCGTAATCTTATAAAATATCTTTGTGACTAAGAGTT
Source organism: Leptidea sinapis (assembly GCF_905404315.1). NCBI lineage: Eukaryota > Metazoa > Arthropoda > Insecta > Lepidoptera > Pieridae > Leptidea > Leptidea sinapis. The sequence goes on along the minus strand of NC_066305.1, from coordinate 4,231,718 downwards.
ACCTATATATTCACAATACAAATAATTCAGTAAATGACATTTCATTTGATATTACAATTCATACAATGAGCGGACGCGGGGAGCTTAATTTAGACGGCAAAATAAATTTTGCAGGTTTAGCACTTGTGTTATCGAAGTAATGATTCTATTTAATTTAAGATTTGTTAAAAATTCACTAAGTTTATTGTAGCATTCGTGTAAATTAATCTTTCAAGCAATAAAAATATCAGGGAACAATTATTAAATTAATATCTATGACAGTAAAAATTTCAAATTCTAAGTTGCTTTAGAGTGAGTTATTTTAGACAACATAATATCTTGTATGTTCACACTTGTGAATACAAATGATTTAAGGTCTGTTAAATCAGGAAGAGTGTAATACTATGTCCATGGGGCAGGATGGGGAACCACCACATTCATGCTAGCTATGAGTTCAGGAAGTGGTATCCCTCAGACGTCGGAAATCCCCTTCAACATCATATATCATAATACTGGCTCGAACAACTTATACATATATGTAGGAGAATTATAATATAAAAGTAATATGGCCTGTATGATTATATTCTACTCTGTGTATTGGGCTGAACTGGAACTGATGGCATTCGTCTTCAAGGTAGCGCCCGCGCCGGTTGTGCGCACTGATGGACTTAAAACAACATGGAGGATACCAACACCGTGACGCCCGATTTTTAAATCCAAATGAATCTCCGAGATATAAATCTAAATGTGAGACTAATGCTTCTGTTTATTAGCAGATTCTTAATTAATATTTCCGCTGTATATACAAATCTACATTGTATAAGTCTACACAGTCCAATTTTCCAGGAACTTTCTTCTACGTACAACCAAGCTGTGAATTTGATTGTCCGGAGTATATGGGACGAAACGACATGGGTGCCTTCAAAAAAAGAGCGTACACCTAAAGACTGGCAATGCTCCTGTGATTCCTCTGGTGTTGTAATAGAATTATGGCGGCGGTGATTATTAACATCAGATGACCCGTACGCTTGTTTGTCCTCCATCCTTAAAAAATCCTTAAAGAAAATCCTTCCTTTATTTATTATTTATTAAAACTCTTTTTGTTTGTAGACAAAGTTTATTATTAGATTTTAGATTTTATTCATATCACCAGACTTACTAGCCACGAAATACTAAATGTGAAGAAAATATGTATTCGCTCCGGCAGCGGAAGGAATATTGCGTGAACATATTGTTATGCGTGTGCGCATAGCTTAGCGATATATTTCACGCACGGTGGCATGTGGCGGCTGAGGTTTGACTGTTTGAACGTGCCCAGACATTTTGTTAATCAATATTTACCTTTCCATAAATCCTAAATCTCTATATATATTCATATATTTCATAATTTAAACGTCTAGACGACAGTCAGGCCAAGTTTATTACCTTAGTGTGCATGAAGCTACGTCTTACGTTACTCGCGGTGCGTATAACATTTTATTTAAGTGGTCCTGCGTTGCTGGAAATAGAGGTTAGCAGTTTACCGCTATTTTTTTCGACGCGTTCACAGATGTCACAGTATTTCTAGATACATAAATTATCTAGGATTCGTATATTATGGTTATCATAACAACACACACTGCAGTGTGCTCAAACATGTGATAAGTACTCAAGAATGAAACGAGAATCTTACAACTAGAATAAAACATGTGAACAGAATGAAAATCTATATCAAAAATATATTTTAAGGCTAATTAAATAATGTAACGCTTACAAATAGTTGCATCTACGAGTTCAAATACCGTTATTATATACAAGAAACGGGTAAATATTATGCAACATAATTGCACTAATTATGAAAACAAATGAATATTACAAAAAGATTAGTTTAGTGAGTCACCTACTTATATAGCGTTACATTTCTTGTTACGTTAAGTATTCGTTCGTGTTATATAATATTACGAATAAAATGTGAATGAAATTTAAATATCGTTTGCTGTTCTGAAATAACAACTGTTATACCATTAACACATGGTCAAATATGATTTATTTACGGCCGTTTTCAATAACCTATCTATCCTTAGTTTAACTTATTTGCTCTCACTATTAAATGACAAGATCCATAGTTATGTCCAATATAGTTATGGTCCAATGCTATCTATCTATAGGTTATTGAAATGTAAGTAAGCGTAAAAGAATAGATTTGTCTACCTCAAGTAAGTTAAACTAAGGATAGATAGGTTATTGAAAGCGGCCGTTAATCAACTTGAATATCATATTTAAATAAAAAAAAATTAAAGGATTATAGAAAGTAATAAAGAAATTTACAAGTAATTTAAATTTATACCAAAAAACCAAAGTAAAAATTTTGTTAGTTATTTTTATTTATTTATAATTTTTTTTAAACATAATATATTGCAACAACACTTGAAGCTACATCATTTCGTAACGAGGCTTTGACATGGGGAGAAGAACTGATAAGAAACTCCCAGCCCATCTTGTAAAAAGTATAACAATATTAAATACGTCTTCTAAACCTTAAGTATTATATTTGGATGATGATTTTATTTTGAAATTTATTAAGAATATAAATACAATCGAAAATAAAACAATTTAATTATTTGTTACTGTCGATGAATTCTTTGGCAAACAAATAAATAACAACCCATTGTCCACTCCTTAACGTATGACGCTCGAGAGTTTTGGGTCAGTTTGGTACCTCACGGGGCGTTGCACTCGGACCACAAAGTCAGTGTAAACATATTTTGGAAATTTTATGGAATGTACCTTTCCGCCGAGGGTATGTTTATCTGAATAAGTTGACATGTTTAAGCCTTAAACCATTTATATAAGACTATGACAGCTGGGAAAACGTCGAATAAAATTGGGTTCAGAGTTAACCTCTATATTGAGCAATGCACACATAGAAACACATAGTGTCATACAAATCGCGAGTGTAAGACGTAGCTTGTCACGCTCACTAAAGTATTAAACCTGGCCTTTTTTATCGGTTGTCTAACAGCAAGAGACTCTGTCTAGACGTATAAATTATCTATGTTTTAAGTCTTCCGGACTTTTATAGTTTTTGATTGCGTCTTATCAAAGAAGATAGAAACTCACTAGAACGGTTGGCTCAGTTTGTAAGAGCGCTCGGACAGAAGCTGAGAGGTGCGGGTTCGAGCGCCGCATCGATCATTAATTTTGGTAACAAGTTTTATAAGTTATGTGATAACATTTTTGCGTAATTCATATTGGTGTCATTTTCAACACCATGGCTGCAAGTCCCACGATATATATATTGTTATAATAATTTATACACATGGGTGTCAGTCATCCCGCAAGGAATTAGCATACCACGCTCGCCCAATTGATCGCTAAAATGAAAAATCATCTAAAGTCAATATTTTGTAGCATTGGCACAGATTATGTATGAATCAGGGAACGCATATAAAACAGGATATTTATGTATGTATTGCTAAGCTTAAGCTGTTATATCTAGGCCCTAATTTAATTAAATTTATTAGACTTACAATAGACAGTAATGTATAAAAATATGTGTAAACCTGTTCTTGAACATTTAAGGATAAAACAAAAAATGCTTTCGTGTTCTGCATTGACGTCAATGATTTTTTATGAAAGCCTTCCTTTATGCCTCATCTTTTATAAGATTTAACATGCTTATAGAACTTGACATTACCATTAAAAGTAACTAGTTTTTATTATAGGTAATTGTGTGACAGTTTGATTAACAGTCCGGCAGAGTGAGTAAAATGTTAAATTTAACGTGCGATATTGTAAAGCCACGGTCATAATTTACCTAACGGGATATCCAACATGCTGTCTGTTTATAACTCATGTTATATATTTGTTATGTTGGAAGTGCAATGACATCCTTGTTTATGTGTTAACTTATTTAGATAGTTAATAAAAATTTACTAACGCATTTTAAACTGTATTAAATAAATAACCAGAATATTATTTATAGTAATTTGAAGTACACAAACTTGTTTTCCATTTTCCATTCAACAATGAAGGAATGAATTATCGACCTCATCTTTATATGATAATTTACGGCCGTTCTCGATATACTATCTACAGATATATATAAGTTACTACCTTCTACTGTCAGTAATTAGCTATCAATAATCTGATAATGATAATCGTCGTATATTGGGACTCGTGAATTACAATTTCCATATGAACTTCTATCGCTGGCAAGCTAAACGTTCTCCCATTGACAGACAGCATGTACAGATTAGGTGAGTTACCGTCAAGTAAGTAAGTTTATTGGGACAATAAAGTCATCGATAGTTACGATTTTTTATCTCAAGACCACAATCGGAGATAGACTGAATATTGGGAGCGGACGTTATACGTCGAGATAGACCCTCTTGCTGTAAAGTAACACAAAACAACAGGCCTAGAAATATAAATATTAAAAATTCTCAAAATTGATACCTTCAGAATTCTTTTTGATGTCATTTCTAATATACTAGATACTACGACCGCTTAGACCATCTAAAATTTACTGATAAAAAACCGGTAGAAGATTTACCTAAACCTACCAATGTTAGTAAGTCTGAACTTTTAAAGCCTTTCTAAAAAATAATTTAAAATAAGTGGATTGCAAGTTATTTAAAATAATCAAATTAAAGTTTTGTGGCATTAACCTACATGATTCATAAATTTCTCGCGTTATAGCATTAACCTTAAAAACTCGGTTTTGTAAATCAATCTTTTCGACCGTTAACTGATCTAATGTTGAGTAGGATTAACCTTCATTTTATTATATGCCAATGAATTCTGCGTAAATAAATAGAAATACTACCGTTCGCGGATTACAGCCATGTTGACCTTGTTTTTTTTTTTTAAATTGGAAATAACAGCTCTTATTATGGATATGAAATCAAATCGTAGAACAAGCCTCGCGGCTGCAAGTTATAAGGAAGCCTTAACAGCGTTTTATACTTTTCCATAAATAAAAGTTATTATTCAATCCGACCATTCGAGAACTTTAGTTGATCTTCGATCGTGAAGTAAAATGAATATATGAATGTATTTGCCAAATACGACATGAGATGACGAAGACCTACTCATTTGGATATTACCTAGTCGAGAATTGTTTTTATGACGGTAAGGGATGAGTCGAGCAGGATGTTCAGCTGATGGTAATGTAGCCATTACAATGCAGTGCTGCTCAGGGTTCTTGAAAAACCCAAAAATTCTGAGCGGCACTATAATTGCGCTCGTCACCTTGAAATATAAGATGTTAAGTCTAATTTGCCCAGTAATCTCATTAGCTATGGCGCCCTTCAGAACGAAACACAGTAATGTTTACACATTACTGCTTCACGGCAGAAAAAGGCGCCATTGTGGTACTCATAATCTAGCCGGCATCCTGTGCAAAGGAGCCTCCCACTGGTAAATGCCGTCAGTTCCCTCTTACGACACCCTTAGATTAGACTTTTAATTCGTTAAGAATAAATACATTAATTTAATATGAATATAAGCGACTTGTGGGAGGCTCAAAAAGTGTGTATCAAAAAAAATTCTAAAGGAATCAATTTTGAGAAAATAAATGCCATTTATGCCTTTTAACGCACAACTCGACTCAATGGCCATTGTCATCTTATAGTAGACTAGCTGACCCGGCAAACGTTGTTTTGCCATAGAAAGTATAATTCACGCGATAGTTTTATAAGCAATAAAATATTGCCTATATTATAGCCTGTACATCATTTTGTTCTATTGTCAATAGTTTTTGCAGCGCACGCAAAAATAGGTTTTCGATTTTACACCCTGTGTTACAAAATAGCAATTGTATTACGGATCCCTAATTTTGAAAAAAAAAAACATAGCCTATAGCCTTCCTCGATAAATGGACTACCCAACACTGAAAGAATCATTCAAATCGGACCAGTAGTACCAGAGATTAGCGCGTTCATACAAACAAACAAACACTGCAGCTTTATAATATTAGTATAGATAAGTTGTATGTCTTACTTTTTAGGGGATTAGGAGAACTACATACGTATGACTCATAGTAAGTGATCACCGCTGCAGCGTATCACAAGAGTGATGCCGGCATTTTGGGTACTTATACCCTTATTTTAAAAGTTACCCAAATCATATTAGTCGCCCTTTCGTTACTAATGTATACCACATTATATATATATATATATATTTATCGTGGAAAGTACAGGGTGAATGGCCGAAATTATATTATTTCCGCTTCGTGTCCTCTTACTTAGTCTTATCATAAAAGATTAAGCTTTAAAGTAATTAAGACATTCAATCTAAGTTTCGTTTTATGTTATAGGAAGGGATTATGCTAATGGAGAGAATAAAAAAAACAAAAAAAAAAACTAAGGGATTAATTAATTATCTTAAAGAATCATATACCTTAGATTCTTTAAAGTGGTATAAATTACATTTATACCCGGATTAACAATATGTGGATGTAAATAACGTCTTAATTAAGAATAATGATGAATTAACTATCGATTGACTTTGTTTTTACTTCTAAATTACTTACATCTAGACTAATAGCTGTCATTAAGACGACCTTATTTAGGTAATGTCTGCGAGAATCCATCTAACCTTAGAGTATTTACCGCAAAGGACGCGTATTGTATAACCTCGCACGTAATATTGGAACGTAAGGAATTTACGGTTATTTTCTGTTTCTGGCTAATCTCTGAGTTTATCTATCAAACAACACATTACTTGAGGTTGATTTTTGATTCGAAAATGGTTAATAGAATAATACCGCCAAGTGAGCATTCAAATTCAAAACAGTATATGAAATAATTTACCTTTTAAACGTCAAAAATTACCACCCTCTGTAATATTTATGCCCCAGACCTGTGAGGGCGCTAAAAACTAAGAGGGCTTCTACCTTATTATAATATTTCGATGCAATAAAAATGATTTAAATAGCCTGAGCGTGGACGCTCCATTCCTAATCTGTGGAATCATAAAGAAAGTCATTTATGTTATAGTAACCATTATCACACAAACATCTTTTAACATTTTTTTTAAATTTCGTAATACATTTGTTTTGAACAACTTCTGCGATCATGTTGTACAGACACATCGCCTCACAAAAGATATACTAAGGCATGACAAGTTTAAGTTTTTTTCCTGGTGTCAACATTATGATTACCACAGTACAAACATAACATTATCATGAATATATTGAGAGGCAACAGTTAAAATGTTAATTTATAAATTTTCCTCTTAATGATTATTTAGGTCCCCTGCTCTATTGTACCCTTAACTTACACTGTGTCAAAGTCAAATAAATTTATTCAATTAGGCTTAAACTAAGCGCTTCACTACAAATATTTCTTTTAAATTACTGAATTTACCATAATTTTGTAAAAAGTTGAGCTTGTGAGAAGAACATTCAAAAAACTCAACTCTTTTCAATCAAATAGAGTATTTAAATTGAAACCGCATAATTCTTATTGTTCACCAATGCCGCCTTCGGTTGTTAAATATTCTATGCGAATGAAACGATTGTATTATATGGATTTTGACCTTACCAATGTTGTTAGCACGCTTCATGTTACGTGATCTAATACACGCTCACTTCATATAATATTATTTCTATTGCGATATTGATAATAATGTATAACTAACACAGATATAACAAAGTAGTATAACAACAATTTCTCCACTAAAATTCCTATGAATTCCTAACGCAATTCCTAATTCCTTCAGGCATTATCTATAAATAAATTTAAATGTTTTATAAAAAAATGGCTCGGTCGTAAATCCTATTACTCCACTGCTGAATATCTAAATGATCGGACAGCTTGGGACTAGATTGTGATTATTTTATAGCGATAGAAATGACTGTACAATATTGTATATTTTTATTGAAAAGAGCGCAAAAAAAGAATGCTGGGAGAGTTTCTTGCGCCGCTTCTTCCCTCTCAGAGCGCCATTTGTTTCCGAAGCGGTATTAGTATCTAGCAGTTATTAGAAATGACATCAAAAAGAATTCTAAAGGAATCAATTTTGAGATAAAATAAATGCCTTTTAATTAATTAAGTACTTGTTATTATCGAAGATTTTTTTCCCGTGGAAGGAATGTGTATCAATTACAGTAATTGAATTACATCTTGTGAGGCAACATACATTTTAAATGTAAATATTACAAAAGCGTATAGTAATATATTAAATAATTTTGACTTCTTATTATTGGAAAGAAGTTCCTTATGGAATGATGAGGAGGTACCCTAATCGGGAAAAATCGTCCGGAACGTAAGATTATTATTATTTATATATAAATAATTGTTACGTTTATACTTGTCAAGTAACACTTATTGACATTCGACACATTTCTGACAAATTACATTGATTCTTTTTTTATATTATTCCGGCTGTTAATTCTGTATAGGACAAAGAATACTTTCCTACTTATATCATTTATACGTCTAGATTATAGGTTCTCAACGTGGGCGATAACACCCCCTTGTGGGCGTTTGAGACTTTCGGGGGGGCAGTAGAAGACCCAGAGAAAATTAGGGGCATTGAAATGGCGCAGATGAGGCGTGGGTAGATTAAAAAATATAGTCTAAAAAGGCAAAAAAATACACGAAAATACTCTAGAAAAAACATATTCTCAAAGTGGGCGGTGAGCAAAATAAAGTTGAGAAACTATGGTCTAGATAGAGCCTCTTGCTGTTAGGCAAACAGGCCAGGTTTATTACTTTAGTGTGCATGACAGCTAGGTCTTACACTCGCAATACATCAGTTAGTTCGTTGTAGTGTGCGTGCGTTGCTGAAAATAAAGGCTAACGGTTTGCCGCTATTTTTTTCGACGTGTTCACAGCTGTCACAGTCTTTCTCAACAAATTTACTTTGATATAATAAATTGTAGGAATAGTAATGTGTAATACGACGAGAAACAAATTTAAGTCGGCACGTATAAATGGTCGTCCTAATACTGCAAAAAATAAATACATCTATTAATTTTTTTTAATGTGTGACCCTCTTTCTCAAAGTCGTCAATTAATCAATATTTTAATCTCTTAAGAGCTATGTAAAATATTTAAGATGAAGAAATCATGTTTAACAGTTACATCGGCCAGAATATAAGAGAAATGAGCATTACAGAATTAAGAACTTTTTTCTATATTCATAAACACACACACTAGTACATAATTATTATTGTGTATCAGATTTTTCCCTGACTCAGTTGAATCCATATTTCTCACCAAAAACTTTACACACTGTCCGTGAACTGGCACATACCCTCTAGAACTCGTAGCGATGACTGATGTTGACTTGACCTTCTTCATCAAAGAGGTTTTCACGAACAATGATATCCTTTCACCTTAGATCCTTTACACGTCTAACAAATCGTGAGTGTAAGACGTAGCTTGTCACGAACACAAAATTTATAAATCTGGCCTGTTTTCATCGGTTGTATAGCAGCAGGAGGCTCTATCTAGACATATAAATTATCTAAGTCTATCAAGACCTTGCAAAACTTGACTTTCCTACTAATGAAAACAAGATCATTTGAGGACAATTGGACAGGCTAGACTGCCTTTAAGATTGGTGTGGTGGTAAAAGATCTGCCAAAAAAAACGTGATAAGAATAGAGAGGTCCTTTTGATAGTGATAAATTTGTTTCCTAAGAGGATTGAACAGAACAAAATAACTCCAATTGCATGAAAAGGTTGAATGTGAGGGTCCTCTTTCTAAGGCCTTTATTAAATTAAATCATTAAAATAAAAGTGAAGAGAAAGAAGGGAAAACTTGACCATTAACGTTGTGCATTTTTGAATATTTTGGAAAGGTTAGGGAATAATTTCGCACGAATTGCTTTATTAATCAGTATAAAAGTACTCGCACTTATGTTGTATATAAACACAATATTCATTGATTGCGCTATCGTACACAAAAATGACAATTTTTTATATAAAAAAAAAATTACACTCCAGAACTATTACAATTATCTTACATTAAAAAGTTTGTCTCTCAGAACGATCAACTTTCATCCATAATTTCAACGACTGTCTTACGAATTTTCGATCAGTTCACGTGTCCTGACGCGAGTATAACATTTTATTACCATCCCAAGAAAAGTGCTCAACGCCGCTAAAGAAGTTTTCATTTCAATAAAAAATATTATAATCACAGAAAAATAACTACCCACGTACCTATGTGCTTCTCGGTTGTGACCATTTGGGTAAAATCTGTGTCACAAGGATGTCTCATATAATGCTAATATTATAAGTAATACGTGTTTCAAAACTCAGCTACGCATACGGAAATGTATATTTGTAAACAAGAAGAAATTATATATGCCATTTTATAGACTCCTTAGACGGACAGCAATTACGTCAGGCGTTATTGAATTTTGTGTGCGAGAATATTTAAAAGAACAAAAGGTTAAATCATTGTTTTATCCACAGGGTTTTTCCGTGTTTCTGGCATATAATATTATGTAGTTTTAACAATTTAAAATTTCACATGTGTAAATTGCTGACGAAATTTATGAGAGTGCGAGATTTATTTTAGACACAGAGATCAATATAGGTAAAAAAGGTTGCATTCATTTAACTCCAATATACCTACACTAAATTTTCAGCAGTATATACGATATGAACTTTTATATTTTAGCAGACTAACTCGATTATACGTCATAGCAGTTGCACCGAAAATATTGTATTTGCAAAATATCTAGTACCGTTTTTTTTTATGGAATTGGAGGACAAACGAGCGTACGGGTCACCTGGTGTTAAGTGATCACCGCAGCCCACATTCTCTTGCAACACCAGAGGAATCACAAGAGCGTTACCGGCCTGTAAGGAAGGTGTACGAGCTTTTTTTTGAAGGTACCCATGTCGTTTCGTCCCGGAAACACCGCACAAGGAAGATTCAATTTATAGAATATAGCTGACTATAAATGAGGAGATCTGTGGGAGAACCAAAGTCAGTACTGCTCAAAGCTGACTACTACTCGGTGATAGTACTATTCCTACCAAACAAGTCTCTACGCCTTATGGTTCCAGAGATACCGTGATGATATGTGGAAGTCCATTATACATATATTACTTAGATAATTTATATGTCTGTATATTGCTGTTAGACAACCATAAAAAGCCAGGAATATTAGTTTAGTGTGCCTGACAAACTACGTCTTACACTCGCGATTTGTACGACACTTTGTGTTTGTGTGCGTGAATTGCTCAAAATAGAGGTCGGTTCTAAACTCAATTTCTGTCGACTGTCTATCTCTAGATAAATATACGTATAAATAATTTAAGATGAGTTATATAGCTAGATACCGTTTTGAATTATTAGAACCGTAATTCTTAAATCATTGTGAAGTTGAAACGAATAAGGAAATAAGACAACAATTTTTTCGATACACATGACTTCTAAACGCGATTTTATCGCACTTTTGTCCCACTTTTTCAATCGTTTGACGTCAGACACACTAACTATATAATATGTTATGAAGCTGATATCAGAAAGTGTATTATTGAGGTCTTGAATTTAGAAACCGGTCATTGACGTAGGTTACGATCCTTGGTGGTGTTGGTAATCTCTTTAATAAATCTTTAACTAACGCTCAACAAAGTAACAAAATTAACATTTCATTATAATATACTAGCTGACCCGACAGACGTTTTTCTGTAGAAAAAAATACTGTTTTATGGGAACTTGAACAATAATATTTCAATACATCAAGAATTATTTCGTAAAAATGCTCCCTGTTGTTATAATGAAATTGTTTCACAGTGGAACTGTCAAACGGTGTGTCACTAAATTCTCTCATAGAAGTATGTCCATACAAAACAAATATTGAAAAAAAATAATATGGGTCGAATCGAAATAAAAACTATCCTATCTCTCAAGTTGAACTAAGCTGCACTCCATGAAGTAATCCCCATTAAAATACGTTCATTAGTTTAGGAGTCCATCGCGGACAAACAACGTGTCACGTAATTTAAGTATATTAGGATTTACAGACATTAAATTTATCACTTTATCAATATAAATAAACAAAATTAAATTTAAACACATTTGGTTTTCTGGAAAAGGTACATGAAGTAATAAAAATAAAATAATAATTGTTTTATAATTCTCATCAACTAAAATTTAAAGCAAAAAGTCTAATCAAACTAGTTAATAAATTGCGGAATATTTTTCTCGAAAAATGAAATTGTATTAAGAATAACTGCATAATTACACAAATAAAAAATATCCATCATAATATTGAATCTTATCTTATCGTTCTTTTATATGAGTTGTAAATTATTGCATTTATATTATAATATCGTAATAGACGACCATAACATTGGAATGATCGTAAAATACCGCAAGCGCTTAAATATTTATAAAAATATATTATTTTCGTGTGTTTTTTTCAATACAAACACACCGTTTATGCATTTTAAATATAGCGTATGATTCTAATGTTCTGTCGTCGTATGTTTTATTTATACAGTCTGTAGTAGTCATAATATTATCCCATATTATGTACTTTTTTACAGTAGCAGCAAAGGTATAGACAACTTTGAGTCTCACTCGAGGCTTTCATACTGAGCAAAATACTTGAATAAAGACGCTGATACATATTCGCAAAGGTAATAAAGTAACGCATTTGTAACAACAAATAACTTTTTATGTTGAAGTTGTGAAGTGAGATCTTGTTATTCGTCAAATCCAGGTCAACCGACAGAGTATATAAGTTTTGATTTCGGTGCGAAGAATCGATATAGTAGAATTAACCGGCTATTTATTTTGATTGGCAACGAACGCCGAAGTAATTCTATAAACGTTACTGTTTTGTAACAACATATAACGATTACGCCATTTTATCTTTTAATTGTGCAATGACATCTTATTATTTGTTAAATTGTTTTTTTTTTCTGCAAATATGTAGTTAACATAGCAGAATTGAACCGCCATTTTTTATTGCCAACATACGACGAAGTAATTCCGCGGTTCTGCTTCGTAACAACAAATAACTATGATCCCTGTTTATTTTTCAGTCTAAAGTGACATCTTGTAATTGTTACATTCAGACCAGCGGAAAGGTCTGTATATGTTTTGTTTTATCTGAAAAAAAGTAAATATAGTAGAATTAAACCGCATTTTTTTATTGCCAACGAACAATGAAGTAATTCTATTTACGCTTCTGCTTTGTGACAACAACTAACTATGATCCCTGTTTATTTTTCAGTCTAAAGTGACATCTTGTAATTGTTACATTCAGACCAGCGGAAAGGTCTGTATATGTTTTGTTTTATCTGCAAATAGTAAATATAGTAGAATTAAACCGCATTTTTTTTATTGCCAACGAACAATGAAGTAATTCTATAAAAGTGTTCTGTTTTTTAATAAAAACCACGCCGGCCATTTTAGTGTAGATAGTCTCAAGTATTGCGAACACGCTCGATTCGAAAGCAGAGAGCATTGCAAATGATAAGTACCTTTAATATCACGCAACTGCTGACGACCTATAAGGGTATTGTGAAAAAACTTAATAAATTGTTGGTACAAATTGTTGTTACAAAACACTCAAACAAGCTATTGTTTGTGGTACATAATTAACACAAAATTATAATATTTAAATTAACCTGTCGATATCGTAATTTGGAGCCATTAATGAATGAATATGAAAATAGTATTTTATCTAAAATAGAAAGTATTGTTATGCATTTAAGTTACGACATACTCCAAGTATTGCACATAATGCCTTCTTTCGTCTTGTTATATGAGAATATATTAAAATATGTATGTAAGTATGCATGCACTACACAAATTAAATTTGAAAACAAAATTTATGAACTATGTGGGACTCGAACCCGCGAACTTTCGCGTTCCGTGTGAGCGCTCCTTCCACTGAGCCTACCGTTCGAGTGACGTATCGTTGATAATTATGATGAATGATTGTGGCTTCATCTACGGAATCCACTTTACAGTTGATAACCTGCTCAACCTTAGTAATTAATTTGTGTAATTAATCCCAGAAGTGAGGGCTATCCCTTTAAAAAATAGCAAATTGTTTATGTAGACACTATTGATATACTGAATTAGTAATATTGAAAAATTGAGTTTTTTTTAAAAAAAAAGGAAAGCACTGGGCATGTATGAAACGAATAATGAATGTAAGGTGAGGTTTGTAAGGATAGAAGCAAGTGGCGTTCTGTTGTCTATGACTATTCCGAAGGGAAACAGGCGTGAGTGTAGATTTTTCAAACAAAAAATTTTGTTATTTATACTTAATTGAGTTTTTCAAATGTTACTTTGAACTGTTTATACTAACAATTTTAACTATTTATATTACAATTAGGATAAATAATCTTTTCTTCATTTTTTGTCTTGTTTGTGTTTATTTTTCTTTCATATTTCTTTTAGAATCATTTTCTTATGTAGCTCTGCTAATCCAATAACTTTTACGTCAAATAGCATTACGTTGTGGAAATATATATTATTTTTTTAAGCATACTCAAAGTTAATTATTCCAACGGTGTAATGAATAAATTGTGTAACGCCGACTTCTGTATTAGTAATTTTTGTGCCTAGTTAGAATATTAGAATAGAGTTATTATTTACTTTATTTGCATAGTATATTCTACTTTGTCATATTATCTTTGTCAACTTCAAAGAATATAATTGCTTGACTTGGCTCGACTTGAATAGGTGAGTAAATTGTCAATTTTATGTGTTCTTTTGTTACTATTTATAACGATGAATACTGTTTGGATCCACTATACATAGAAGATTCTCGATGACGCTATGAGGGAAATGATTAGCTCATACATAACTACTTTGTACGACAATACTGTCTGGTACCAAACATAAAGATAACTTGCTTTATAACATTACGTAAAGATTGGCCCTGACCTTTTATCATTAGGTACTGAATTTTATCTTATTACTACCATTGTTCGCGTCAAATTATTTAACTAACAGTACTTCGTAATGCCAGATAAATTATATCAGCTGGTCGTCAGACTTAGATTTCAGTGAAAGTTATCATTATTAGTAACCATAAGTATCCAAATGTTATGATCTGGATAATGTGGCATTATTAGAATTTGGCGAGTCAACATCTCCTGAGGACACCTAATGGACGAATCTTAGTGGAATAAACACTCAAAAAACCTCACTATCTTCGGCTGTTATTATTTATTTTATCATTGCACCTAAATAATTATTAAAATGGCAAAAACACACGTCTAATCAGTAGTGAGTAGTTTCAGACGTGCTGAGGCCGTTTATCAGAGTGAGCGGGATGACTTCATGCCAAGACCTAGACTTCGTGTATCAAACTATTGCAAGAAAAAAAAAGATTTTATAAGATTTTGGGTTCAAAATTTGAATTAAGAAATCTGAATCTGAAGAATTATTGTTTTAAGTACTTTATTTTGTGAAAAATAAAACAGTTTTGAATTCATTAATATAATTCATAACCAGTGGACCTTTAAATTGGTATAAATATAATTAATAATTACACACACACTCACACACTTACACACACACACACACACACACACAATTAATTGTAAATTGTAAAATTTGGTTTTTAATCTTTTCTGTTTATTTCTATATTGTTTACTAAATAAAATGTATCTGCTAAGGAAGTTGCGAGATATTCCCAATACAAGTGTCCTAAGACAACTTTCTGGGAAGTCTCAACCGCTAAAAAATATATGTAATCTTTGAAATGAACGAAATTTAAATTAAATTTATTAAGTATTACATTAGTACTTCTTATACGTATAATATATAAGTTTGATAGTTACTGCAAAAGCGTAACTAAAATGTTAACTCATAATAAATGCCCACGCAAAAATCTAATGACTCAAGCAACATTAGCGGAAATATGAATAAGTAAAGTAAACTTTCCACGATATGATGTAGGTTTTCGTTAAATTTAACCCGGTTTCATAGAAATTGTGACTAACAACTCCATTTACAGTAATATTGTAACAATAAATTTAAAAGGAAGAGACGTACAATTATTCTTCTCTTGCCAAATGACTCATGATGTTTTTATGACAATAAGGGACAAGACTAGCATGACGTTCAGCTGATAGTAATTGATACGCCCTGCCCATTACAATACAGTACTGCTCGGGATTCTTGAAAAACCCAACAACTCTGAGCGGCACTGCAATTGGGCTGGTCACCTTTAGACATAAGATGTTCAGTCTCATTTGCCCAGTAATTTCACTAGCTACGGCGCCCTTCAAACCGAAACACAATAATACTTACACAATACTGCTTCACGGCAGAAATAGGCACCGTTGTGGTACCCATAATCTAGCCGGCATCGTGTGCAAAGGACCCTTCCACTGGTAAAATTTGTGATACTGAAGAAGTTTTAAGCAAAGAAGACAAGTTCTTAACGAGTAAGAAATAGATAAAAAATATAAGGCGCAAATCGCATTATGAGCAATAAATAGAGGTATATCCTCCTTAAACGCTGTATTTTTACAACACACGTTCAAAATATACAAACTTCTGTCTTTGTTGTAGTCAAAATAACACAAATATGTTTCATCATAACAGTAGGTACTTTCATTCTTCTAAAACGCTGCCATTTCTCATATAATTCTATTTTAAGTCATTATTTTCGAGATGGATGGAAAAATAAATTGTATAACAATAAATCTTATTGTAGAGATAATTTAAACCGGTACTGATATTATTGTAAAATTAATAACAGCCATTTTATTAAGCCATTCAAACTATTAGCTTAATTATTTATGTTACGGTAATAATACTTAGACATATTTCTGCTTACTGGTGTTATGTACTATTAGCATTCAGACATTAAGATTACGTATTAGTTTTGGAACAATGTAAATTTGTAGAGTTTAATATTTTTAAAATAAGGTTTTTCGTACAACCTTATAGAACTTTAAAAGACAATAGTGAGATTTGTTTATGATGACTTCTATGAAGCCGGCATTGTGAAAGTACTTTGTAATTACTATAAGGGTCAGTTACAAGAATTACTTAATCTGCTTACCTGAATATGGTTAATAACATTGTTTTAAGCAAAGGTAATTAGCTAATCACTTAGGCTGAATTTATGTTAAATGTTTTTAGTTGTTTAAGAAACGTCTATAAGTTTTTTTTTTGTGTTTTTAATTTAAAAAGATTATCCAAAACTAGGCATATTGTGAACTTTTTTCATTTGTATAGGTACATAGAGCTGCATTAGTTAATTTTTCTTTGTAGTTTTAGACACCAAGAAATCTGTAAAATTCTTATTTTATTACTTTCGTATACGAATTATGTCAGGTGAATAACATAACGAAAGTTAAACTAAGCATGTTGCGCATTTAAGTAAAAGTAAGTAAGTACCTAATCAACAAAATTTATCGGGATTTTGAAACGTATTTAGTATCGAATAATATGAATTTGCATTAACGTCGTCTATATTGTCTTATTATTAAAACAAATATTTTTTTTTTTATTTCAGGAAATGAACTTAGTCCATAGATACAGTATTAGAATTAAAATTATAATGTAAACAATTCATTATGTAACCTTTACGAATAAGTTTTCTTTTAACCCAATAAAAAGAAAAATTTATTACTTTTTTTCTAGTTTCTAAAGTATTTAAAATAACATGATTATCGCATATTCCTAAACATTTCTATTGATTTAGTTAGTATTATTATTATTAGTGAGTAAATTTAAAATTTTGAAATAAAAAATTAATTCAACATTTATTAGACATACTTTATTCAAATATTAAAATATTTTTTGTTTGTTGCTCATTACCTATACGTAAGAGCATATCATTTGCTTTAGTAAGAGTACCAATAATATTAAATTCTATTATTCAAACGTTTTAATGATATAAAATTACTTTTAATTCCTTAATATTATAATTAATTCTTTAGCCTTGCTTGCTGAATTTGGGGTATTTTTATTTCTTGCATTTAGCAACGTTAAGGTTGTATTTAAGTAGATAACAAGGTGAGCGAGTCGACTGTGAATTAAAAGTAAATGTTATATCATTAACCTTTCTGTGATACGAATAATTAAATTTAATTTATCACAGACAAATCACGATTAAAAATATCTAGTAGAATTTATGAATTATTTGTTTACTTTACTTACCAATCCTTGTATTCTAGGAAACATTTTTTATAATCACGACACAATCAGTTCACAACACGAGAGCACAATGACCTTTTATCACTTAACACTCACTAAAAAGCGACAGTCTCATTATATAAAGCTTGGATACGCCAAGGCTAAGAGCCGGGACCGATACTTCTGAACATGCGTGTGTCAGGTTCAACGTGTCGAACGTTAATGGTAAAACTAATACGCTCATGAGTCGCCGGCGCACGAATGATTCACAATGCACATTTCACTCGTGATTCGTGAAGAGGGGAATGAGTACTGATGCCCTGAATCTTTATCTATAAACCCCGTTTCAATAAACCGTCAGTCGAAGAGTATATCAGCTTTTGTTTTATCGATATCGTGCTATTGATTCGCGATAGTACTGTTGTGTTTATAAACAATTTCGCACAAAACAAATTATTGTGTTTGTTAATTAAACAAATGAAATCTCAGATAGTGTTGTTTATTTGCTTTTCCAATGTTTGCTGTAATTATTAATGAGAATTAATTTGTTATAATATCAAATATATGAGGGAAATAAAGTAACAACTTCTGATAGTAAAAAAAATATTCTATAAACCTATTAATACGGCTCTGCATTTATTAAATTATTCCTTGTATTATCAATTATTGCTCTACAATGTATAAAAAAAATTAAGGGCTAGCTTTACCTTCTTATGAAATGCTCATAGGTGTCGATTTTAAGCCGCCCCAAAATTTAGTGATAATATTAAGGCATAGGTCCAGTCAAATATGATTTTTTTTTCTGATGTCTAATCTGGTTCACACATCGATATCTGATATCATTCAGCTTTAACCATTTGACCGCGTGAATTAAAGAATTGCTCGAATTGTTGGAGTTCTATGTGAGAATTTAGTAGCTTGTGATTGCATAGAGACGTCGTTTAACAATTAAATTGTGTATTCAAAATGGGGAGCGTTCTATTCCTGCTGCCGAATTCTAAACATTGCCAAACGCTACAAACTAAAATATGATGTTAAACGTCTGGACGTGTTCACAGTGCAGTTTTCAAGGAACCTTCTTCCTTGTTCAACCAAACTGTGAAGTTTGAAGAAACCTTGTGCATTACTTAAACTTAAAAATTTAACTATTATAGGTAAAATTATGAGAGGTAACTATGGGCCTCATGAGAACGCTCATGGTCGTTCAGAGGAAAGTGGAGCTCTCTATGCTTGGAATTTACTTGGAAAGACGAAAACGAATTAGAAATTAGGAGTTTCGTAGGAGAACAAAGTCACCGACATAGCCTAGATGATTGTGAAACTGAAGTGTCAGTGGGCAGGGCATAGCTAGCTCGAAGGACATATAGCCATTGGGGCAGTAAATTCCTCGAAGTGCTGGAAGATGCAGTGATGGCACGCCCTCCATAAGATGCTGGAATAGGTTGGATGAGGGAATACAGGACCGATCGTTGAGGAGATCTTTGGGGGAGGCCTTCCAGCAGTGCATGTTTTCCAGCGGAATTGGTCAATGTTTAGAACTGTACCATAGTCTTAGCGGACATATGACCACTGCGATAATTCATGACTAATTTTCATTAATAAGAGTGTGCTTGTTTGCTAGTTTAATATTCAAAATACTAAGGAGCTTATTCCAAGTTTGGCTGACAGTTTACGACTTGTCAATCAAAATCGGTTACAGTAATCATAATTTCGCTTTCTTTTTCTATCTTGTGTCTCCATTAGAGATGTTCATCTCCTTTGCACGCGTCTATGTGCTAGTGTATTGTATGTATATGGTGGGTATATAATCATTTAAAATTTCTTATTTTACCATAAAGACTTGTTGTATTTTATGTTTTCGTTATTGGAATTCGAAAAAGGTCGTGCTATTTTTAGAAGGATAATTGAAAACATAAATAAATTATTTAATAGAAAAAATAAAGGAACCTCCTAATGACTCATTTGAGTCTTAATTACTATTTCGCTATATTTATAAATCATAATCCTATTCACTGAAGCTGCTAAATATATTCGCGGAAATAATTGTAATGAACGTACGAATTTTATAATTATACCTGCCAAAGCTACCTAGGTTCTTGATGGTACCTATATAAATAATGGTAAGATATAGCGAAATTCATAAAATGAATCTAAAACGTACAGATTAAAAAAGCGGCCAAGTGCGAGTCGGATTCGCCCATGAAGGGTTCTGTTGCAAGTAACATAATATAAAAGTTCTTTTAGTTCGTTGTAACTTTGATCGATGTTTAAATAATAGTGTAGATATAAAAAAAAACTACTTATTAGATCTCGTTCAAACCAGTTATTGGTGGAAGTTTGCATGGTAATGTATATATATATATATATATATATATATATATTTTAGAAGTTACAGGGATGTATACACAGTTTACCACTTTGGAAGTGTCTCTCGCGTAAACTATTCAGTTTAGAAAAAAATCATTTTTGAAAACCTATCCATAAATGACCCAGCACGTATGGGTTTGATGAAAAAGAAATTTTGAGTTTCAGTTCTATGTATTGGGTTAGTAACCCCCAAAATTTAGATTTATATTTAAAACGATATTTTTGTTGTATTTTAATGACAAATAATTTTTCATGGGACAACGGTTTATCGCTTACAAATAAGTATCCCTCTCATTAAAACCCTTATGTGAAAATTACCAGTGGGAGGCTCCTTTGCACAGGATGCCGGCTAGATTATGGGTACCACAACGGCCCCTATTTCTGCCGTGAAGCATGTTTCAGTCTGAAGGGCTAAGGCCGTAGCTAGTGAAATTACTGGGCAAATGACACTTAACATCTTATCTCTCAAGGTGACGAGCTCAGTTGTAGTGCCGCTCAGAATTTTTGCGTTTTTCAATAATCCTGAGCAGCACTGCATTGTAATGGGCAGGGCGCATCAATTATCATCAGCTGAACGTCCTGCTCGTCTCGTCCCTTATTATTATAAAAAAAATAATGTTCTTTCACCGTTTATCTTTAAGCAATAAATAGTAAAATGACGTTAGTTGTGTATTGGAATAATATGTAGAGTAGCATGATGTCAGTGACCCGAAACTGTAGATAAATTGCTTACGACAAGTTAACTGCGATAATATTATATTATCTGACCTCGTTATTGCAACAATATTATTTAAATACTGACGAAATTTTTGCATTTAATCTTCATTATTAAACGAAAATTTTACATTGTGTTCGTAACTCTGTTGTTCTTAACAAGTATTTCCTCTTCATAACAATGAGATAACTCACTTAACCTTGTTTTTTTTATTTAATCCTGATAGTGTATTCACAAAGTGAATAGAAATATGCTGTCCTCAATTAATTTTCTTTTGATGACACATCTAATCACACCTAATACTCTTTGAACGTCTGAACATCGATAGACAGAAGTATAATACCTACCAAATACCTGGATGAGTTTCTTTTGAATCCTACCCTTGGGGAAGGGTAAGTTTTTCTTCTAATGATCGCAGTAGGTACTACTATAGAGGCCGGCGTGATACCAGTTTTGAATATAACTACAACTTAAATAAATGAGACTTCTCATAAAACATTTCAAATATTATGTCCCTACATTCACCTGAAAAACTTTTAATGGTTAGATAGGGTTCAGTGCATCGAAGACTTAAGTCTTCGACTCAAAATTGTTAATTTATGAATTCGCTCAGTTTTATAACCAAAATGTATCCTGTGTGTAACAAAAGCATCACTAACTCGTAACTATCTTGAGAAAGTTGTTGACCTGTTATAGATCATTAAAATTCCTGCAACATTAAAGTGAGAATTATTAAAAGTAACCATTCGACCAAAGAATTCCTGAATGAGAGAATAAATCATTATCAGCTGAAGATTGTGCTATGTTACAGTTATATTTCTATCTCGATTAAGAATAAAAATGATATAATATACTATAAACTGGAACCTCGATCCAGTGCTCTGCCAACGGCTAGATCCCTTGGCGTTGCGTAGAGACGTCACTTAATTATGTGTCTTCTACCGCATTTATCACTGGGATAGCCTCGAAGAGCTGTGGTCTCATTCCTATCACCGATCTGCACCTTCGGAAGACACGCCCCAAGCTTGGATATGATCCCCATCACCTGGACGTCTGGCGTTCAGTTCAGTGCGGTTTCCAAGGAACTTTCTTCCACGTACAACCAATAATTTTTAACAGCTTCATTACGCGGTGGTTGACGACACGACGTGGATAACTTCAAAAATAGTGATTACATTCTTCTAACAGACAACACTCCTGTGATTCCTCTCGTGTTGCAGTTGAATGTGGGCGGCGGGCATTACTTAACACAGTTGACCCGTTCGTTTGTCCTCCTCTTAACGAAAAATTACATATAATATATCCATTTCAGCATTCAATATTGTCTAAATTTTTTATCAAAATAATTAATGTTCTCGGATATATATATATAAATAATATGTGATGTTAAATGTTGTTGAGTATCACGTTTGTAATTTAAATTATATTTATTGTTAGCTGATATGCGGAAATGTTGAATATAATCCTAATTTATTTACGTGCCTACGTCATTATATTACCGGCATTTCGACAGTAAAATATACGCGGTTGACATCTTCCCTTTCATAAATATTGTATCTTATCTGACTTTTGCGAATTATGTTCTTCATCAGGTAAATTATACAGATTATTGCATAGGCACCTTTCTTGTACGCGGTCGTGACTATGCTTTAAGGAGCTCGATCATTATATTTACAGTTTAGTTTTAAAATTATATGCCAACGGTTGAGCGATCTTCAATCCGTTCAACAGCCGTTGAAGTTTACTAATTGCTCGAGTTGTACTCTTAATTTTTAAAAATTAATTATGAGTTATTTTTCTATTTCTCGTTGGTATGTATGTTGAAATAAAGATATTTAATTCTTTGATTTGTTTTTTACTATATCGCATCTTATTAAATAACGTCGTGTGATACACGGGTGTGCCTCTCTTGCCTACGGCTCAGGCTTTTTAATTACAGCTCGTATGCAATCATCGTTTGCACTCAAATAACAGCATTTGTAAATGCCCCGCTATCGAAGTAGTCGACTCTGTTACATATTTTGGCCTACATATAGATAGTAAATTTAATTGGAATAACCACATTGAATACGTCTGCAATAAGCTTAGGCAATTTTTAGCTAATATGACGATTTTAAGAAATCGTATTCCCTTTAATGTAAAATTAATGTTATATAATTCTCTAGCTCAATCTTATATACAATATGGTTTGAGTAGTTACGGACGTACATATAACTCCTATTTGAATGAAATATTTAAGCTTCAAAAAAGAATATTAAAACTTTTGCCTAACAAAAATCATAGTGACTATTCCGAAACTGAACTTTTTAAACATTGCAAAATTTTACCGGTGCAGGTACTGATGAAATATTCAATGTTAAAAGAAAACTTTTTCAATACTAAATACTGGGTTTAAGTACAACATCCTGTATTCACGCAGGCCGTCACTCGGGGCTGTTTATGCGCTCCGAGCGCGCTCAATAGATATGGCGAACGAACGAATGCTTACCTAGTTCCTCGCTTAATTAATGAATTACCCACTGATGTACGGAACTGTATAAATCCTTGTAATATTAAGAAAAAACTGAAGTCATACTTTTTAAGTCACTTAAAATAAATATATTTACACAATTTATCTAACTGGCACTAATGTTCTGTAGATAATGTACCTAGATTTAACTCTTTGTTAGCATATATTACAAACCCGTGTGGTTTTCTGATGCTAGCTTTAAGTATTTTCTTTTGTAAACTTTAATGTAAATAAATAAATAAAAAAAAATCTATATTCCACCCTTGTATCACAATCTACTATTTTGTGCTAGACAGTAACATAATGAAAAGTATAATTGTTGCGGGTGCGTAGTGTAGCTCACCTAGCGATTTACGAATAACGTTGTGAATTGTAAATACTTCGTTCTTATTGTGTGTGCATCCATACGAATACAATTAAAGTCAGTAAAATATATTTGCTATTGTCGTGAGTACTTTTTTAATCTTAATAATTATGTGTTCAGTAATGGAAACTACTTTTTGAAATCTTTTAATATTGCTCTTTACATACATACATACATACATATATATATATAGGAAACTAGTATTAGTTGACCCAGCAAACGTTGTATTGCAATATATAGTAATAAATAAAATTAAATAATTAAAATTTTGGGGTATTCCAGATGCTGGTTCTCAGACCTACCTAATATATTATCTTATATATAAAATTCTCGTGTCACAATGTTCGTTCCCGTACTCCTCCGAAACGGCTAGACTGATTCTCATGAAATTTTGTAGGCATATTGAGTAGGTCTGAGAATCGGCCACCATCTATTTTTCATACCCCTAAATGTTAAGGGTGGTCCACACGAAATTTTCTTTATTAATTTTTTTGACAATTTTTTTTAAATTTGTTTGATTATGAGTCAGCTTTAAAAAATACATACAACTTCAAATTTTCACCCATCTACGATCAACTGTTACTTTTGTATCGCGATTTTAATATCGGCAATACAACATTTGCTGGGTCAGCTAGTAGTACATAAAATTTATCGTACTACAATAACTATTATATTCGATTGCCATCTTGCAACCCCTATTGCGGATCTGTGGATGGAAGAGAATAATTAAAATTCGAGATACAAAAATAGGTGTTGATTGTAGACGGGTGAAAATATTTTTATGTTGTATGTATTTTTAATACTGAATCATAATAAAATAAAAATTACAAAAAGTGGCAAAAATAAATATTTAGGTTTGGGTTGACCCTTATCACTTAAAAGAAAATTTTTAATGAAAAATATATGCTGGCTGATTCTCAAACCTACCTGATATACACACAATTTTTCAAAAAAAATTGGTTTAGCAGTTTTGGAGGATTCTGGTAACAAACACCGGGACACGAGAATTTTACATATAAGATATATTTTTATGTAACTCAAACTTGCGGCACTATTGTCTCTTTATGCCTGTCAGATTTCTATAGATTTATCTTAATTCCACGTAACCGGGTCAGCAATGTTTATCGTTTAACATTTGTTCATTGTTATCACACTATTAGGCACAGCGATCGCTCTTGATAACGCTATCTCGTAGACAAGGAAATTGTATTTCTTGATCTACATACTTAACGTGATGATAATTGTGTTTTATGATGTGTTGTAATGTTACGGTAACAGTTCTCTTTATCACGCCTTTGTTACAACCACGTGACGATTATCACTGTTATATTACTACGAGACATTTAAAATTAATAATATATGCATAATGAGTGTATACAAGTTAACAAAAAATACAATACGAATCAACACATTAGCCAAAAAGAGCATGCAAATTACATCAGCTCCACGTCATTATATAATCAAAAAAGTGTGTGTGTCAGCTGTGACGCACGACTGGAGTTTACTCCTCAAGAACGATTGTCTTTGAACAGGTACTAAACAAAATCAAGTCCAATGGAGTCGGTTACAAACAGACATAGCAGAAGCTAATAAAAGCGAAGTAATTAAAAACTCCTGTTGAAAAATTCTATAAAAATCAGATAAATCCTTAACGCTCATAAAATGTCAGGAAATGCCCAAACACAACTCCTGTTAAAAGCGGAACTCAAAATTCCAATTTTAAAAGGTCCGTCAAGGAAGTTACATTTTGGCACACCCTAATAGGTATATTATCCTACATGCGTAAGCTATCACGCAGTATACATATTATATAAGTATATATATACACACACACAGACACAACTGAAAAGTGAAAGGTGCGCGAGAAATGATGCACACCAAAAAAGTTACTATCCCATTTGATGAGTAGGTTTTACTCTCCATATTTTTCTCATGCCGAGCGCCTTATATGAAAATCGATTGCTAAGGAGTAAACTCCAAAAATATTCTAACATTACAAGCACATTATCTTATATCTCTATATATATATAATATTATGAATCTCGAAAACGGCTCCAACGATTTTCTTAAAATATAGTATACAGGGGATTTCGGGGGCGATAAATCAATCCAGCTAGGTTTCAATTTAAAAAAAAATTAGTTTTATCCGTTAAATTAAAAAATGAGAAACAGCTACAATAACATTAGAATACAAAGATGGGACATTGGGTGATCCGGAAAGCAGAAGACCCTGGTTCGAATCCAAATGACCAATTAGTTTTTTTTTGTTCCAGTTTTGTACATTCTTAAAAATCCGTGCAAGGCTCGGTCGTCCGGATATTTTTGTAATTAATTAGCCATTCATTTAGTTGAGTTTTAAAAGGACGGATATTCAACATTTTAATAGCATTGATATTATAAGAAATGGAGTATATAACTAAATAGTTTTAGTAGAAACGACCGTTTTTTTTTATAAAAAACTTAATGTAGACTGCTGCGTAATATTTATCATTAAACTACGAACAATACTTTATTTGAAGATAAATTTTGTTTTGATGGCTTGTGACATAATATATTTGAACACTAACTGAACTGTACTGTAGCAAAAAAGTTAAACATGTGTTGAACACTTGTTTTAAAAAAGTTCTATTTCCAATCTGTGCCTTCCTGCTGTTTAGCGTAACAATCTTTAGACATTGCTTATATTTAAACACGAGTTGAAGCTTGTCTACGGTGTGTCATACGGATAGATCATATTCATATTATGGAAGATATATATGATAATAATAATAATAATAATATTGACACACTTTTTACACAAATTATCAATTTTCTTGCCCCAAGTTAAGCATATATAACCTGTGTTATGAGTAACAAGACAATGATATATTTAATACAATATTCTTACTTAAACATATATAAATTCATATAAACATACATAAATATATTTAAACATCCATGACTCGGAAACAAACATCCATATTCATCATATAAATGCTTGCACCTACCGGGATTCGAACCCGGGACCTCTAGCTTAGTAGGTAGGATCGCTAACCACTCGGCTATACAGGTCGTCTATGATAGATAAATGACAGGTGTCAATAATTGCGTTGCGTTCCTTTTGTTCCTTAACACTTCAGTTTATGTTGTGCTTAGCGACGTTTAAGTCAAACACAAGCTAAACACCGTTTTGTAATAGTAAAAGATAAACTCCATTTTATACGTCGTTATTGTTATGTCACTGTCACTGTCTAACGAAATATGTGTCTATGCCATGTTTTTTTTTTTTTTTTTTTTTTTTTTTTTCTAATAACACCGTGAGAGTCCACAGATATTCTATTATTCATCTCAACATTTTTTGTTTGGATTATAAAAGAAATCAATTATTAGTGCACAATTTTTGCAGTGAAATCTTCTTTAGTGGCTTTTAGCACTTTTCTTGGGATGGGTATAAAATATTAAACTCCCGTCAGGACACGTGACCTGATTGTAAATATCGTAAGACAGTTGTTGAAATTATGGATGGGTATAAAATGATAAACTTGAGCCAGGACACGTGACCTGATCGAAAATTCATAAGAGAGTCACTGAAATTATGGATGAAAGTTGATTTTTCTTAGAGATAAACTTTTTAATGTAAAATAATTGCAATAGTTCTGAAGTATCAATTTTTTATGTAATATAAATTGTCATTGATATGTATGATAGCTCAATAAATGAACATTGTATTTAACCACATAAATGCTAACTTTAATACTAATAAATAAAGCAATTCGTGCGAAATTATTCATTAACATTATGCAGTTGTGGTAAATCATTATCAAATTTTTATTTAATGAAGGTTACTAGTCCATTAGGCATTTCATGTTTCAATGATGAAGTCAGGAATAGGAATGCTTACGCCAACACTATTTCAATTGTCTACATAATATAAAGAAAACAAGTAAATAACTGGGGCATATCCGTTTTAGTGATATTAGTCACAATTCAAAGACTACCATCCCACTTAGGTAATTGGGAGATGATTCAAAGCAGAGTTTATTAGCTCCTGAAGCACACACTGTTTCACTGTATGAAACAGTTTTTACTGAAAGAATTAAAGTTTAAAATTTTATGCCCATAATAAAAAAAAGATGGGTTTGTATGTAAGTAGTAGTCAAGTAATAGTTTCCTACTATTTATATAAATAAATAACGTACATATATATCAGAACACAATTAGAAAACATATTCTTTGTATTTTAACTCTCTCTGAAACAGCTCTTCCAATTTTCAAGGGAATTTTATTGGCAGACAGCTAATGTAATAAGATGTTAGAATTTATATTAAAGTTTTTATATTTTACCAAGCACGTTTTTCTAGTAACCCGACTAGAACACGCAAGTTCTGGTCGATGTCGAAAGCTGCTCTTGTTAATTTTAACCAGCCGCCCCTGCCGCCACTGCACATGGGGAATGACATATAGAGGGCTTATAGGCTTATAGAGTGTGAATTAAGATTTCCGTCAAAAATGTAATAAAATGCAGTAAAATTGTGTAATAAATAAGCTATGCAGTGTTACACTTAGGTGCCTAAATAGGAAAAAGTAATTTAGTAAGTCCTTCTTTTGTCAAGGTGCAGGTTGTTTTGGTCAGATTTTTCCTCCACCTTACAGCCACAAGTAGCTTAGTAGTGTAAAAGGACGCCGGTGGTCTCTTAATCGCGCGATTAAGAGACTCTGTGAACGTCCTACACTACCTTCCCAATAAATAAGTAAGAACAAATAGATCGTATTGTGTAAACACTATTTTATAAACTGAGTGTAATTTAAATTAAATCTATTACTGGATGTTTAAAATAGCTTTTTCGTTATTCTTCTGTGCTGTGATGCGGTGGTATTTAGAGGTTTGGAACCATTCTTATTCCAAAATAGAAACAAAATGACGTAAATAAACGCAAGACTCACGCATAAACTTCCATCAGAATTAATTTTAAGTATAAATATACTCAAATTCAAGCAACATTAAAGTTAACTTATTACTACGTGCTATGTGGGTCAATGTCGTAACTAGAGATATGCACAAATTATCCTTTACATGCAACAAAATTACTACCAACGAGGCACAAGGCTTATTAATAAGCTTTAATACTTGTCAATTTGGTGTCCGTGTTTTCATTGGAATATAAATACTATTGCAAAACCTTGATATTATAATTGGCCGATATAAAATAAGCGCGGGTCATTTGCTTGCAAGAAATTTCTCAAATTAGATTAGCTATTTCAGCCATATGAAGAGAAATATATTCTTTAGTGCAACAAAATCATATTATAGTAAAAATTTAACTTACATTGAATATTTAAGAAATACTTGCTGTTTGCTGGTTCTACAAACGATATTGAATCCAAAGTACTTTATTGAATTTTTGTCTCTTTGTCCATTTGTCTGTGTTTCTTTTTACATGAATATTAATATTTTATTATTTATAATTATCACGCTAGAGGCAGGCATGGTATTCTTGCTGTTTATAGCGTCCAGGAGGACGACGCCGCGGGCGTAACTAGTATTATTATTTTATTAGTAAAGAGAAAGCCGATCTCTTGTGCACTCTTTTCGCCTCCAACTCGACTCTTGACGACAACGGAAAAACACCGCCGACCATCCCGCGGTGTCAGAGCTGCACAGCCCGAGCTACATGCCTGAAGTACAGTTCAGACAGAAAACTGTTAGGCGAGCTCTGTTTTCGTTGGACGTCAGGAAGTCGAGCGGGCCGGATGGCATTTCTCCAATCGTGCTTAGAACGTGTGCCCCTGAGTTGACGCCGGTGCTAACGCGTTTATTCCGGCACTCTTATTCTAAAGGCGTAGTCCCTGACTCATGGAAGTCAGCCCTTGTCCATCCGATCCAAAAAAAAGGAGGCAGTTCGGATCCGGCAAACTACAGGCCTATTGCTATTACCTCTCTCCTATTGCTCTCCAAAATCATGGAGAGCATAATTAGCCGTCAGCTCTTAGTATATCTAGAGGGTCACCAGTTGATCAACGATTGACAGTACGGGTTTCGCCATGGTCGGTCGGCAGGTGATCTTTTGGTATACCTAACACATGGGCAGCGGCTATTGAATGCAAGGGGGAAGGCCTGGCAGTTAGCCTGGATATAGCGAAGGCCTTTGATCGTGTATGGCACAAGGCGCTCCTCTCCAAACTTCCATCATTTGGGCTTCCCGAGAGCTTGTGTAAGTGGACCTCCAGCTTCCTCACTGGGCGCAGCATACAGGTCGTTGTCGACGGATATTGCTCGAACCCGAAGCCCGTGAATGCTGGAGTGCCCCAAGGCTGTGTGCTGTCTCCCACGCTGTTTCTTCTGCATATCAATAATATGTTGGACACCTCCAACATTCATTGCTATGCAGACGACAGCACTGGTGATGCCGTATACACTGGCCATGCAGGTCTCTCTCGGGAAATCGTCGACCAGTGTCGGGAGAAACTTGTGTCTTCTATCGAGTCCTCTCTTGAGAAGGTCGCGGAATGGGGAAAATTGAACCTTGTCCAATTTAACCCCCAGAAGACTCAAGTCTGCGCGTTTACCACTAAAAAAAACCCAATTTGTCGTATCACCGCTCTTCGACAACACTTCCCTCAAAGCCTCGCCTAGTATCGGAATACTGGGTCTCGAAATCTCGAGCGATTGCCAATTTCGTGGTCATCTGGAGGGCAAAGCCAAATTGGCTTCAAAGAAACTGGGCGTCATTAATAGAGCACGGCAATACTTCAAGCCGGCCCACATACTAGCGCTCTACAAAGCGCAGGTCCGGCCACACATGGAGTATTGCTGTCATCTCTGGTCTGGCGCACCCCAGCTCGATGCATTTGACCGCGTGCAACGCAGAGCAGCTCGAATTGTCGGGGACACAGTGCTCTGTGAACGGCTGGATCACTTGGCGTTGCGTAGAGACGTCGCTTCATTGTGTGTCTTCTACCGCATTTATCACGGGGAGTGTTCCGAAGAGCTGTTTAAGCTGATTCCTGCCGCCGAATTCCACCTTCGCACGACACGCCACAAGTTAGGATATCATCCTCACCATCTGGATGTGTGGCGGTCCTCCACAGTGCGGTTTTCAAGGAACTTTCTTCCACGTAATACAAAGCTGTGGAATGAGCTTCCTTGTGCGGTGTTTCCGGGACGATACGACATGGGTACCTTCAAAAAAAGCGCGTACACCTTCCTTAACGGCCGGCAACGCTCCTGTGATTCCTCTGGGGTTGCAAGAGATTGTGGGCGGCGGTGATCACTTAACAACAGGTGACCCGTACGCTCGTTTGTCCTCCTATTCCATAAAAAAAATATCAAGAGCATGATTCTCTTGTCAGGCGATAAGACCTCGCCTTAACCTTGTATACTTAGACGCCTGGACATCCACAGTGCCTAAAATTTTGGCTGCAGCTATAGCACAACCCTGACTAGATGAACAGAATCTTCACGGGCAGGAGGTTTCTTGATTACCACATTTTTTTTAATGAAAATAAATTACCGCATGCAGATGTAGTTGGTATCCGATACCGTACTTCAATTATACAGACCACAGACACTAGTAAAAACGAAATTAACCAGAAAATCGTTTAAATTTTTCTATATAAGGGAGCAAAAGGGGTAAAAAAACCGGATGCCTTTTTAGTTGTAAACGTACAAACCTGTGGCTTCTCAACTAGACATAATTTTGCCGGTCCCATATCGAGACTGCAAAGCATCACGATTTCAGACACAAGTTTGTTCCAGTTCTCGTTGATGCTATCGAAGAAGATACGTAAGAAGTATACCCTGTGCTATTGTATGCATAGAACTTAGATCAATAATACGTCTAAACTCTAGATATACTATGACAGCTGTGAAAACGTCGAAAACAATTGAGTTTAAAACTAACCTCAATTTGAGGAATTGACGCACACTTGTGATACAAATCACACATGTGATACATATCGCGAGTGTAATACGAAGCGTTGCGTGTCAATCGCACACTCAACTAATATTCCTGGCTTGTTTTTATCGGTTGTCTAACAGCAAGAGACTCTATCTAGACGTATAAATTATCTAAGGCAGACTTAATCTCTGTATGTTGTATCGATATAACATGCATCGATACAACGAATTGGTAATTTGATGCAATATAAACCTAGGTCCCAATGAATCGTTTAGAGAAAATAAAAAAAAAACTAACACATTAACTGTTGCTTCTTAATAAATTACCAGTGGGAGGCTCCTTTGCACAGGAAGCCGGTTAGATTATCACCACAACGGCGCCTATTTCAGCCGTGAAGTAGTAATGTGTAAACATTACTGTGTTTCGGTCTGAAGGGCGCCGTAGCTAGTGAAATTACTGGGACAAATGAAACTTAACACCTTATGTCTTAAGGTGACGAGCGCAATTGTATTGCCGCTCAGAATTATTGGGTTTTTCAAGAATCCTGAGCGGCACTGCATTGTAATGGGTAGGGCGTATCAATTACCATCAGGTGAACATCCTACTCGTCTCGTCCCTTATTTTCATTAAAAAATATATTCTTGATAATGTAAGTACATTGGCACATTAGCCAAATTTTCTATCAACTGTAATAATCATAATGTTAACACTAGGAACAAACATAATTAAACTGAACTTGTTATGACCACTCATGCGGTAATGTCTAGCCTTTTGTTGGGTGATGTATTAACTTATACAACTTGGATAATGTTCCCGGATAATGTACAAAGCTTCAATTCAAAATGATGGTTTGAATACTTTGTGTGGTAAATGTTATCCTACTAATATTATAAATGTGAAAGTTTGTATATCTGGATGTATGTTTGAACTTCTTTAACGCAAAATCTACTGATTAGATTTTGATGAAACTTTACAATAATATAGCTTACACACCAGAATAACAAATAGGCTATAATTTATAAAACTAAAGTGTGAATTATACAAAATATAAAAGAAGTGTGATTGTTACTAATGAATACAACTAGCGCCATCTCTTATCAACTAGCAAAGAAAAGATCAATACAATTTATATGGCAAAACAACGTTTGCCGGGTCAGCTAGTTATAAATAAATGACTTTATGATTATTCTCTGAGTATCGAGTCTGAGACATATTTTCGAATGGGTGGAAGATTTTGAGGATAAATAAGTACTTAAATATCCTGTTTTGAATAATATTACCTAACATTAAAATTCATTAACAGGTTAATCAGTGTATGCTTAATTTATTGATATAACATGGGTAATTATTACACACTGCCTTTATTAAATACAATTATGTAGGTAAATAGTAGTTAGTATGTGTCTTAATAGCTGTTCACTGTTGCTAAGATCGCTAATTATGCCCTCGGTATGTTGTGCCTACAATGTTAATACAAACTTAGCTGAATAAGAATTATATATACAATGCATAGTATTATGAATTATCTATATACCTATATAAAATGAATTGCTGTTCGTTAGTCACGCTAAAACTCGGGAACGGCTGGATTGATTTGGCTAATTTTGATCTTGAATTATTTGTGGAAGTCCAGAGAAGTTTTAAAAGGTGAATAAATATGAAAATCTTCGGAATTAAAAAAAAAACAACAATTTTCTTTTTCCTTTGATGTGTCCCCCGTCGTTCAGAAATCATATTGAAAGAATAGTTTAAAATGAATAACTAATTAGAATTTATATCAGTCTAACTTTCTCAGGAGGTAAAAAATAAACTTAATTTTATATACAGAACAACGTCTGTCGGGTCAGCTCGTAGAATATATATATTTCGCAATAAATATAATAATATTGTACTGTAAACCACTATCCATTGTGATGCAAGAATTGAATTACGACGAGACGGAATTTCTTCTGCACCAATATAAAAAAGCGGCAAGTGCGAGGCGGACCCATGAAGGGTTCCGTAGCAACATGTAACAGAATATAAAAGTTCTTGTAACTTTGATCGATGTTTTCATAATAGTGTATTTTTTTCAATTAAGTTAGTATGACGATATAAGAAGATAGTATGACGTATAATTTAAAACAAACTACTTACTAGATCTCGTTCAAACAAATATTCGATGGAAGTTTGCATGGTAATGTACATCATGTATTTTTTTTTATCATTCTCTTATTTTAGAAGTTAAGGGGGGGACACACATTTTACCACTTTGGAAGTGTCTCTCGCGTAAACTATTCAGTTTAGAAAAAAATTCCATTAGACAGACAGCTCAATATAATTTTTGAAGACAAAGACTATCGAAAGACGTATGTATGTGTTTGATGAAATAATATTTTTGAGTTTCAGTTCTAAGTATGGGGAACCCCCAAAATTAATTGTTTCTTTTCTATTTTGCGTAAAAATCTTAATGCGGTTCACAGAATACATCTACTTACCAAGTTTCTACACTAAAGTTCTTATAGTTTCGCAAAAAAGTGGCTCTGACATACGGACGGACAGACAGACAGACATGACGAATCTATAAGGGTTCCATTTTTTGCCATTTGGCTTCGGAACCCTAAAATTACAACCTGTCACACTAACTAATACCGGTGTCTACAATATGATACATAGGTACCTACTAGGTACTGTAATAACTAGATCTCCTTGGTAATAACTAATTTTGCATATAAGAATAACAATCTTTCGACTAACGATAATATAATTATTGTCGTAAGAAAATATGTGACGTTAGACGAAGCAGCCTATACTACTTTATACAAAGGTATTAATTGATATTATTCATCATATGTATTTCCTTGAGTACCTGCGACATGAAATAATAACCGCTTATAGTATCCGATAGCGTATCTCAAGTGTTGATAAATGCTTTTAACTGGAGTATCGCAAAGCGTAAATATATTGATTTTATACTAATACAACTTCGGGCCGTGGCTTTGTAAAAAGGCATTTATTTTCTCAAAATTGATTTCTTTAGAATTCTTTTTGATATTATTTCTAATATACTAGATACTACTATCGCTTCGTAAACAAATGGCGCTCCGAGAGAGAAGGAGCGGCGCAAGAAACACTCCCAGCATTCGT
The DNA here is from genome assembly GCF_905404315.1 of Leptidea sinapis. Classification (NCBI taxonomy): domain Eukaryota; kingdom Metazoa; phylum Arthropoda; class Insecta; order Lepidoptera; family Pieridae; genus Leptidea; species Leptidea sinapis. The sequence continues at coordinate 4,196,709 of NC_066305.1, read as the reverse complement.
ATTTTTGCGCTCTTTTCAATAAAAATAATATACAATATTGTATAGTCATTTCTATTGCTATAAAATAATCATAATCTAGTCCCAGGCTGTCGGATCACTCAGCTGTGGAGTAATAGGATTTACGACAGAGCCATTTTTATTTATAAAACATTTAAATTTATTTATAGATAATATATAATATATTTATATAATTTATTTATAGATAATGCCTGAACAGTGGCTGAGACTTTATTATAAAAGTGTATATCCCTTTAAGCTATCATGTATCTTATGTAGTTTCTATATATACCTACCTACCTACTCATAATAATTACTATCTTGTTTCACATTGTTTTTATAAGATTAATTTCATAATGTAGATGTCCAAACGGACTCAAAGAACTACTTCTATAAATCAGGATGTTTTCTTTACAACAATAAGGGCCTTACTAATAGAATTGTCATACAGCTATCCCTGAGCATAAACAAAGAATATGTAACACGTTTAAAAATAGACATTTTGCGATTGATTTATTCCAACTTATTATAAAGTTTCCCGCGTTTATTTGCAAGGCCGTTTGGCATTCGGAAAACTTCAGAATTTTCATTATATTGAAAGTGGTGTCAGGTATATAGTCAACATTTTGCATATTCTTGGTTTATTCTCAATTATAACTTTATACCAAGTTTATTTGTAAGGCCATAGTGTTTTAGGTATTCAATGAGACTTAAATATTACGACTTTTTCTCTCGCTACGTAACGCTAAATCACGTAAGGTCAGACTGAGTCGTCTTAAAGACCACAATCAGTCAAAGCCGCCAGAGTAATTTATATACTTTAATATTGGTAAACGTTTAGATAATTTAATAATTACACAGTTATTAATAATTAATTTGAACGTAAATGATCATGTATAATGCTAACATCCATCACCATTAAATCAATCATATTATTAAATAAACATTCATTCTAAGCTATAATAAACCACAATCTAACAATCGAATAAAAACAAAAAACAGTATTATAATTAGTAAACTGCATTAAGTTGGCAGGTAAGATGCTCAAGATGCTGGCAACTTTATCTCTTTAAATTGCCAAACTTATTCTCTGGAAAAGATATGGGTTAGATTTTGGATAATCTGTCAAATTTATAAGTCGCCTGGACGATTTTGAGGGAGTTTGTGCTGACAGCCACATTAATTCAAAATCTCTACCCCAACCGAAAGTAAATAAGTCGATAATTATATCCGACATGTAAAATTTCTTGTTACTTATTTATCGATCCGAAACATTTTATCCATAGTAGCGTTCTATTTTATCTATCAACTATATAACAGGCGAAGCCGCGGTGGGGCACTAGTTTGATTATGATAAGCTATTTCGTGCCCAATTCTTTTGTTGCACGTATACGTATCCTCTTATCTAGCTTTGTTGATAGGTGTGCAGGTTTGATTTCCGTTCGGAGCATTGCATATTTTTCCACATTTTGGTGTTTGTTTGTTGTATTAATTGATTCACAGTGAAAAAGTTTAATTTGTAAATTCCGGAGCTTGGTGCTTGTTCAGTGAAGAGTGTTAGGGTGAATCACAGAACTAAAAATTCAAGAGTAAATTGTTTGCTTTGTTTCAGGTTAAGCGATCGATAATGCTCAAAATGGCGGACGCGTGCGTTGACAGCTCCAAGCAGACACGCTTCCATGAGATGCACGTACAACGTCACAACAACGTCAGCATTCTGTACGCGGACATCGTTAACTTCACGCCGCTGTCGGAGCGTCTGAGCGCCTCTGACCTCGTGAAGACCCTCAACGAACTGTTCGGTAGATTTGATCAGATTGCTCAGGTTAGTAGTTGTTGCTTTCTACGTGGTTAATATTATTAAACAAAACCCTTTACTTTTATTTAGGCACATAAAATTTCTTTTGTTTTAATTTTTAAAGAAATATTGCGGGTAAAATATCGAATGTAGTTGAACCAAAAAAAAAATTCCAATCGAGAAATCGAAGTTCAATACGTTTCATTGGGTCATTAGTAGTTGACAGAAATTGACTACTGAAGTGTGGTGCCAATAATATTAAAAAATACTATCGTGGTGTGCCTTCTCAGCTCTTCTCTTATATGCGCGAACGGGACGATGCCTGGTCCATGCGTTAGCCCTCGTAGTGCTTATTTATATTTGTTATTACATCATGATAATCAAGTTTTTCCATCTTTAAGCATATGCCACATACAGGAATTTCAAGCCGATGAAGGTTGATGCTGTCACTAAGCAATTATTTTTATACGACTTGAACATTTTTGGATTATGTATCCACTGATGTGATGAATGGGGTATCCGAATATGATTTATGAATAGTCTTAAAACATATATTATATAGCAGTAATTATACATTACAAATTTAAAGCAGTGAAATTTCATATTTTTAGCCTAGCAGTTAAGAAAAATATAAGTATCTAGTAACCACTTCAATAATTTTTTTTATAGCTTATACGCATACTTGTCACCAAGGCACGTGTAGTCGAGCCATAAAAATTAATTTAAGTATTAAATACGCCAACTTTATTTATTTATTAATTGATTTGATCAAATTATTAATCACATTCATTTCGCATAGTTCCCATAAATTATATTTGGAACAAACTGTTTGGCATTCTTAGACGAAATGTGACACGAAATTCCTCACCGTGCATGACTATAACTTTGATGAAATAGCTGTTTGAATTTTAGATGAATTTCAATTCAGAACTTCAGATCTGTTTGAATATTTGGCTCGCGATTATGTTGTCATGTTGTGTGTTTAATGGAAGCACATTGCTTTGTTCTTACTATGTATCGTAAAGTTACAATTTAAACTTGCTTATGGATCGGTTTATTCTGTTCGTTTATTGCAACGACTGTTATATCTTTACATTACCGCATCTACTTAAGTTGTTTAAAATATTCTTGGTCAATTAGCAGCAATGTAAGACATTTATTAAATGCAGGTTACGTTTGTTGAATTAAGAATACGATTTGGACACTGACAGTTGATACACGACTAAGGAGAAAAGTGTGCTTACATTGTCCTTAAGCACACTTTTGCCACTCCGCTATCAGACTACGAATGTTATATCCTTATATGTGTATAGAACGTCATTTGCTTATTGGCTTATTGTTTTTTTTTTGTTAAATCCACAGTAAGTTCATTCATTCAATATTGAACAGCCAAAAAGTTTTAACATCTGTTAAAGGACGAGACTAGAGTTCAATGAAATATTGTAAAGCCTTACCCCCTTATTCATAATGGTCCGCTAACTTTAAACAGCCGCTTAGGAGTGTTTTTTCTCATTCTGACTTAGGTCAATAGAAGAAGATAGAGTGAAAATTAGCAATACTTTAAGTTAGCAGACTATTATGAATAAGGGGGTTAAACTTATAGTCAATATACGTATATGAAATTAATTTGAATACAATCGGTCATATAACTTTATAGACACGAATATGGGTCATTCAATAAAAAGCATGAGTGTCTATGTTGCTATTATTGTTATTAGATCAAATTTAATTCTTGATATAATCGTCTTTTCACATAATAACCTTAGATTTTGCTAAGCTTAAAATTCTTTTCTTCATAAGCTTCTTCCCACAGTCTCAATTCCTGCACTACAGTGAATATTGCTTGATCTCGAATATCTGTCCTTTCAGATAATATTTTTTTAACCTTCGAAATAAATGGAAAGCAATGAGCGCTAAGTTGGGTAAATTTATACGATGTTCAATTATAATGAAACTACCACCTTGAATTGCAGCCTCAGCAACGACGGACTTGTTAGCAGGGTCATTTTATTTAGTGCAATAAAATATTTTTTGCTGGATTGCCCCTCCTTTTTGTTTTCAGATCCTAACGTTGAAGCCACCTTTCACTCATGGTCATAATCAATGATTATAAACAAAATAAGCTTCTTCTTTCTCGTGTGCCATCTCGTCAGTTGAGTAGAGATTTTCACTTTGGATGCAATACAAAAGAACAGGATCTAAAGCTCAATTCAAACCTCTTTCTCAAGTTTTTCAGCTATGATCTCCGCGTCCTCATCCCCGTTTTCTTTTCTTGGAGCATTCCCTGTATAATGAGTTGCAGAATCTGGTACTTATCATATTATTACCAAAGCATTGCTTCTTCCTTTTCTTAACTCATAGATTTACGAACCATGCGTCACTCGAACGGTTGGCTCAGTTGGTAAGAGCACTCGGACGGAACCTCAGAGGTCGCAGGTTCGAGTCCCGCATCGTTCTTAAATTTTGGTTACAAATTAAATTTGTATAATTAATCCCAGAAGTGAGGGATATCATTTTAAACATAACAAATTGTTTAGATTTGAGAGAGCAAATTTACAATTTACAAGTAAATTTCCTACTATGCAATTATTGGGGCTGAGCAGGTTATCAACTGTAAAGTTGATCCTGTACATGGAGCCACAACCTCAGAGTTGAACAATATATACAAAGATTTACGAACTATACGTCACTCGAACAGTTGGCTCAGTTGGTAAGAGCGCTCGTACGGAACCCGAGAGATCTCGGGTTCAAGTACAGCATCGTTCAAAAAATTTTGGTTACAAATTTATTTTGTATTCTTTGAGCCCTTCAAGTTTATTTTCCTTCAATTGCAGAAACATCCCATTCTTGGTCCTATACCTCCGTGAAATTGTAAAAATGCTCCTATAAAACCACATTTCGAAGGCCTCTGGCGTCTCAACATCATCTCCTATGTCAGCGTCCAAAAGCTAACAAATATAAGTTACTTAAATTCATTTACACAACCATATTTTCTAGAGCTATAATGAAATACAAACTGCACATTTAACTTATATAACTGTTTTGTGATAACACGGCTATCATAAACCGTTCTGTTTGAATTGTTCACAATAATTGTGGTTCGATACATCAAATGTTATGTTTCCTGTTTCATTGCGAGTGTAAATATTTTATATTTTATTCATCACAACTATTGCGGTGGATGCTGGCAACTGTTCGTATTCACTGTGCGAATATTTCTCCAAATTGTTTTGTACAAACTGGCATTGAAATATGTACAGTTAAAGTTATTTTTGTATCTTCTTTTGTCAATGCAATATTCTTTTCAATGAATATGAAATGCTTTTAATCTATTTTATTTTAAGCACTAATCCGATAAGCTTTATGTTTAAATGAAAATAATTTATCATAATTTTACGATTGTCTCAAAAGTTACAGAATTAATTTTCTCAATGATACCTTAAGACTTGAAAAAGATCAGAATTCGTGTAATTTTTTATTATTTTAAGTTGTAACAGAGAGTACTTTACTGAACGTCAGTTGCTCAAAATTGTCCATATTCAAAGAAAGATCCCAGAAAACCGTGTGTTTTAGCTTCTTGGATAAAAATGATAATGTAGTAATACCTATGTACAAAATCTGCTTTTTTTCGACTAGTAGTTTAAAGATTCTATGAATACAATACTGTATATCTTTCAAAAAAGGTACTCCATGCTGAAAAAGCCGTAAGGAACTGATAACAATATTGATTAATTTTTAAGTAACAAGAAGAAGGTAACATGTTTGTAACATGTATGTATGAATGCGTCACCAAAATTCCAATAAGCTCAAACATAAGTGGAATACATTGTTATATCCAAAGTGTTCTTAGAGTCAAGTGGTCAATAATTTGTAGGCTTTTCATCAGTATCAATTAACCAAATCAAACATTTTTATACAAATGTTGTAGAAGATACTAAAACAGCTATCTTTTTGTTATGAAATAAGGGACGATTTGTCAGTTGACGGTAATTGATACGCCCTGCCCATTACAATGCAGTGCTGCTCAGGATTCTAGAAAAACACAAAAATAAATCATGAATCTGTTATTCATGATCTATTGATGACTCTTATTCGAATTAATGTAATGTTTTCTACATATTGTTGTATGTGTAAAATAACGCAATTTTAGCAAATATTATCTACGAATGTGTGAAAAAAAAATACAGGAAGTCCTCCATACAATGACTACGTAGTAAAATTGTTTATATGATCTCTGAACTGAACTCAGTAAGAATAAAGTAGACGCAAGTAATTATTAACATGTTAAATAAAGTATTTTATTAAAAAAATATACATGTATAAGGATATTTTAGTCATAAAAATATGTACTCATATGTATAATATGTAATAATTTATTATAATATGTATATGTATGCTTTTAATATGTAAAATACGATACTCAGGTATAATATTTACATCGTTATAAAATCGAGACACATATTACTAAATATTTGTTTCATAATCATAATCATTCCAACAATCATAATAAAAAAAATACGTTTATTTTGAAATATTAGTATTTATATGGTATTTATTCACTAAATTATCGGTTAAACTTTTTTCAGGTTGTTGTTGACACTAAAATTACCTCAGGAGTTATACTTCTTACTTAGATCTTTGATAAGTAATAAAATGTTTATTTAATCACAATAAAACAATGCTTATAACAATATTTATGATAATATGATTATATGAAGTTAAACTATGAAGAATTGTTCCAAGAATACTGGTCGCATATCCGCGTTGAATAGCTAGGCAGATCCGTTGACCGAATAGTTGCCAACGCTTGGGTTACCTGTAGCCCTATTAAAACGCGTAAATAGTACTTGGTACGAGAATATTCGCCGCAACTCTGGGCCCCATAAGCCAAGTGGCCAAACATCACGTGAGTATTTACTCACTGAAAACAACATATTTGTGACCTTTACAGTCTTCGGGACTCGAACCAGTGTCCTTTCCCGTGCTATTAAATTTATGCCTATTAATCCTGTCCGGTCTATACGACATAATAATATATCTTTATATTTTTTTTTCTTTGATAAACGCGTGTTTTAATTTTAATTAAAATACTTTTAAGGATTAAGACGCGTAACTGTGTTTTTACATAAGATTTTTGCGAAAAAGTTATATTTTTATTATTAAATTAGTTAACCCGACGTTAGTCCCCCTGAAAAGAGATATATCTGGAAAGGTCTTGCAACGTCGAGTTAAATAAAATAATAATAAAAGTCTAACTTACGCAAAAATCTAAAGTAAAAATACTGTTACAATCACACGCGTTTTAATCCTTCAAAAAGTGTTTTATTTAAATGGAATAGGAAGTAAATGATGACATACACATTACATGTTTTTGCGTGATTTTGAAATTATGTGGCACAAAATCAGATCTTCAGAATAATTATGATCCAAGACATGCAATGGACAGAAGTCTGTATGCAACGCCAAGTAATAAAACACACACTTAACGATTTTCAATTCAAACACAATTTCCGCTTAGCAAATAATGTCCCATTCATAATGTTGAATGATTATGACGTAAAAAGATTTTTCTTTGTGTGAGCTTTGACCACTTAATCATTTTCCGCGCTTTTGTTGGTCTCTGTAAGTAATTTACTCTACGCTATTGTCTACAGTCTACACAATACCGATTGGTATTGTTTCTAAAAACTTTTTGAGAGCTATTTACGATAATTATAATGATGTAACTAAACAATATTTTTATGGCGTTTATTAAGTCTTTGATATCTCGCAGCTACAAACTTATAAAATTATTCCATTAAAACTCTACCGTTTATTCGCAACTATATATGCATGGAGGATTACATTTTCTACCACTGGTCGGTCAGAACTGGTCACCGCCGCCCGCATTCTCTTGCAACGCCAGATAAATCACAAGAGCGTTGCCGGCCCTTTAAGGAACAAATTTAGTTTAAGCTGAACTAATGTCAGCTTGATGTGTTAACAAGCGCTACCAACGTCATGAACTATCATAAGATATCCCAATTAATAATTACATTCATTTAACTACTGTTAACATTTAAATACTATTTAATAAAATTATCACTATAATTAGAAATAACTAAAATAGCATATTTTTTACTCCAGGTATCTTGTTTGCTATGTAATATGTTAGTCTCAAAACTGACACACAAAGTTAACCTTAAAATACAAATGATTTGAGTTTTGTCTCGCCAAAATCTGGCACGAGACTGATTTTCGAAACACGTGTCGAATTGTTTAAAGATAAATATTGGCGGAATTAACACTAAAGAAAATTCAAATCATTTATATAATTATGGATTTCCGCAAAGTAACGCCTACTTCAATAAAAAATTAACCTTAAAATGTTTTGATGTGTATACCAACGTGTAGATTATATTAGTTTGTATGGATCGTGTTCGTACAAAACACACTTGAACAGGATTGACAAAACGAAAGGTCTGGAGTAAAATTAAGAGAGATGCTCAAGACCAATAGGGTTGAAAAATCATTGTCAACGCCCTCTAACCCAGCTAGAAGGTACAGGAACCTCAGCTTTGTTAGGTACCAGACACATTAGTTTTGAAAAAATCCATCCCTAGACGTCCACAACAAGAACCTGTTACAAATGGTTAGCGTCTGGGTTAGGTTAGGTTAGGTTAGTTAATATTTCTTTTAAATTACTGAATCTACCATATGTTCGGAAAAAGTTGAGCTCTTGAGAAGAATACAAGAAACTCAATGACCGCTCTTTTCAATCCAAAAGAGTACTTTACAATGGTTGTAATATACATAAGTAATTAGTTCCGAAGGTGCTGCATCCAATATGAATATAAATTATCGTATATTGCATGCATCACTCTTTAGAGCTTGATTTAATTCAATTCATTCATTCAAAAGAGTTGATTGCTCCAATTTTTATTAATAATTCGTTAGGTATTTCCACACTTCATGCTTATTTTTACAGTTGTACCTTGTCATGTCACAAATCCAATCGGCGATGTTATAAAAGTATGAGAATAAATTTTTCCTATAGCGTTCACTTATGTGTATCGTAAGATGTAGAACACGTTGTATTATTAATAATGCAGGTGAGTCGCGACTTGGCTGTTAACTATGATAATTATTGAAGTTTCACAGTAAAGTTAAATTGCAAATTCTACTTTACCGAGACTTCTGATTAATGTCTGGTTTTCAGTTCATATTAAATAGCCTGTAGATGTATGTGAATGTGTAGTGAAACTAACTGTGAAATCTATATATATAAAAATGAATTGCTGTTCGTTAGTCCCGCTAAAACTCGGGAACGGCTGGACTGATTTGGCTAATTTTGGTGTTGAATTATTTATCGAAGTCCAAAGAAGGTTTAAAAGGTGAAACAAATATGTATGCAAAAACTTAACTTAAAACTTTAACCTTAACATAAGTGGTTAAGTCTCATTTGCCCAGTAATTTCACTAGCTACGGCTCCCTTCAGACTGAAATACAGTAATGCTCACAAAGTATTGCTTCACGGCAGAAATAGGCTCCATTGTGGTATACCCATAATCTAGCCGGCCTCATGTGCAAAGGAGCCTGGTATGCTATCTAAGAGATGGATTTATTGCATAAAGCCGTCCACCTTTGCTAATTATACAATATTTTCCAGGAGAATCAATGTATGAGGATAAAGATATTGGGGGACTGTTATTACTGCGTGTCTGGGCTTCCAGTGTCACGTCCCAACCACGCCTACAACTGTGTGAACATGGGGCTGCAGATGATCGATGCAATACGGTACGAGTCTTGATCATCTCTTAATTAATTCTCACTAAAACGTAAAAAGAATGTGTTGGTGTAACAGATTATGTCCCACACAGTAATCACCACCTTAACATCAGTTAAGAGACGATATCTATAACGCAAATTGCTGAGTATCTCTCAATCTACCATGATTTACGAGCAAAAAAGTTAAAATAATAATAGTAATACTTAAAACTCACGCTCACATGTAATTTTTACCATATGCAAAAGAGCGCTAGTGCGGCCGCACGTTGCGTTGGCTCGACGATACTTAAATATTTGATAATATAATTTTTACTACATAATACGTAAATACGGCCACACCTTTATATTTTGTGCCCCTATATTGTCTTGACGTTTTAAGGCCATTTTTTTTAACCTTATTTACTTAATTATCTCCACCACCACGTGACTTTTCATGTACGATATCATTTGCCTCAGATTAATAATGTGATGACACCCACATTAAAGTTAAGTTTAAAATAGTTTTACTCTACGTATATGAGTGTCATTGCACCGGTTTAACGGCAGGTTCGTTCGGGAGGCGACTGGTTTTAACGTGGACATGCGGATCGGCATCCACACCGGCAACGTTCTATGCGGGGTGCTTGGTCTACGTAAGTGGCAGTTCGATGTCTGGAGCGATGACGTCACGCTCGCCAACCATATGGAGTCAGGAGGGATTGCTGGGTATGTAAGTCTCACATCTAATTCTCTTCAGTATCATTATCATCATCATCAGTCGGTAGACATCCACTGCTGGACAAAAGCCTCCCCCAAAGATCTCTAGGATACCCGGTCCCGCGCCGCACTCGTTTAACGTATTCCGGCGATCTTGACCAGATCGTCGGTCCATCTTGTGGAGGGCCTACCAACACTGCGTCTTCCAGTACGTGGTAGCCGTTCGAGGACTTTTCTGCCCCACCGTCCATCTGTCACTTCTGTTTCGCAATTATTTGGTTTATGTCGATGACATTATTTTTTATAATTTCTATCATTATTTATTATTTCTTTAAATTTTTTATGAGTACCTTAGGAAATCATGATTAACTGTCGTAGCCCTACTAAACTTATGCTCCCGACATATCCTTTTGTTATAAGATCCATGGAGAGTAGAATTTTATCAGATCATAAAGGAATATTCACGGCAGCACGTTTTGAATATATATTTTAAACTGCAAAGCAGCTCTCATCTTTCTAGTATATTAATATTTAAAAGTACGAAGGAATGTACTTGATATAAAGTATTCAGACCCACTTACAACGTTCTTAAATATTGCTCAGCTCCCTCCTGGTTGGTTGTCGTATTAACTACTAGCCTCAATGTTATGAATAATATAAGACCAGCTGAGTAAAAAGACGAAACATTTACAAGAACTTACGATTTAGCTTATAAGAGACGGTATTTGCACTTAGCATTCACAGGTTCTCTATCTCGACGTCTAATGTGCCTATTTTGCGTGTGTTCTATGTTCAAACCGTTCTGAGCCCCTAATTTTTCGATGTTTCGTCGCTGCAAGTTTTGGTTAGTCAAGCGTTAGATTTTGATAATTCATTATAACATCTGTTGAATTTTGGTGTTAGACTCCTTCAGTGTTCGACCTGTGGAGGCTCCTTTGCACAGGATGCCGGCTAGATTATGGGTACCACAACGGCGCCTATTTCTGCCGTCAAGTAGTAATGTGTAAGCATTATTGTGTTTCGGTCTGAAGGGAGCTGTTGCTAGTGTAATTACTGGCAAATGAGACTTAACATCTTATGTCTCGAGGTGACGAGCGCTATTGGATTGCCGCTCAGAATTTGTGTGTTTTTCAAGAATCCTCAGCGGCTCAGCATTGTAATAGGCAGGGCGTTTCAAATACACTCAACTGAATGTCCTGCTCGTCTCGTCTCGTCCTTAATTTCATTTAAAAGAGGACTGTCCAAATCGGTCTCGGTAGGTACACTGCATTCAATATTCGTTCTATTTATAATTAAGATCCGAGATTATCATAAAGATAAAATTTAAAGAAATACTCCGAGCTACTTAGTTACAAGCAATCTCTTATTTCTAGTGTTATAATAATGAAAATCACTATTAAGAGCAAAAAGGTGACGATTTTTGTGAACGAACATTAAATTTTCATTGCTACTTGCATTCATTTCATTAAAACTACATCGCAAGTATCTGGAAAATCGCAGAGCGTGTCATAATGTAGATTTAATATAATATTTTTATAGAGGAAATACTTATGTTTTTGTTTATAATGAACAATCTTTAAAACTACTTTCACCACCAGTAGAATGCTATTTCACCAAGGCGAGGTTATTTGAAAACAATATTTTTTTCTTATTTATTCATTAAATAATAAACATATTTGATATAGACTTGGGGTGTTCCCCAATGCAATGCTCAGCCTCATGCAATAACCACCAATTAAAGAGTTCGCTTAAAGTAGTTTTCCCCTCAAATATAGAGATACGTAAAATGCAATATTGACATCGGAACCAATGCTCGTTTACAACATTTTGCTGTTCAAAAGATCAAGGCGTTACACTTTTATTTCTTATTGTAACCAATTTAGCCTGAAGTGATAGATCATAAATTCTGGTCTGAGGTTTTTTAAATAATATCAGGCATACGTTCAAGTTGTTCTTAAGGTAATTGGACGACGATAAGCAATGTCGCGGTCAGTAGGTACTTAGATGGGTGACCGCTTTGGAACATCGCGTGATGTTGGTTTTTTGTTCATTTTAATGCGCTAGCGTACATAGATATATCGCCAATGTCACAAGAGACATAAGACAGTCGCCTACGGACATCTTAGATCAAGTGTTGCATTGTGGAAGTACCTATGTTGTAAGCTTGAAGGTCTGTAAGTCACATCGGAATACTGCAGGAAATAACAAAGTACAAAGTGGCTTAGTAGGCATAAAGTTTCTGCATTATGTTAATGAAAGAATCAAGCTGATCGGAGATAAGTTGATTATATAGTAGAAAATTAAGTTAAATAAAATATGAAAATTACAAAATTGGATATATTCTAGAATAGTTTCACTGATAACTCAAAAGAATACAAATACAGACATGACAACAGAACGTTAAGATAACTAAATAATAGAATATTTAGGCGATTACATATTATATAAATCAAGACAACGACAGACACACTAGTTGATATAATAACGAGATACAAGGCTTAAGGTAACGACAATAATGGTTGTTTTAACTTAATCATAACGACGCAGTAGAGGAGTGCGAAAACAGGTCAACATTAACGTGAGAATCCAATGAAGAACACATTCTGTGAAGAGGTGCGCGAAACCCAATATTGGTTGAAAGTTCTGTACGTACGTACAGACCTGGCAGGAACATTGAATGGGAAAAGCTCGAGAGGTTCGAGCGTCGATGATTCGAGCTGCTTTTTGTTGTAAGCGGTCAAATGTAAGAACTGAGGTGAGATCAGTACTCCCTGTTATGCCAAATTTGTAACGTTATTTAGTTGCAGGCGGAGGCTTTCTGGAAACTTGATTTTAAAGGCCAATTTGGCGTTTCCTTCCAAGGTTAAAAGAACTTATCGTCACTCGATGTACCGATGTAGAGTATGCCGATACGGGTTTTGGGTATATCTTATAATATAATTTTTATTTCAGTCGTGTTCACATCACAAAAGCGACTATGATGCAGCTCGGAGGGAGGTTCGAGGTAGAACCAGGTGATGGTGCCTCTCGTGAAGGTTACCTCGCTGATCATAAAGTGGAAACCTATCTAATAGTGCCACCTAAGGTATCTTACGTTTTTATTATTATTATATAATATTACTATTCTTATTCAAAATAGGATTTAAAATCCCAAATAGTATGCCTAGACCTAAGAACTCAGCTGGATTTTTTTTCTTAATTTTGTTACAAGAAGTGTAGTATCGTACAATAAAACTTATAATTAAATAGCCTGAGGGCGTTCGCTCCATTCCCAGTCTGTGATATTATTAAGAAAATAATTTATGTTATTGAAACCTTTACTACAAGTATATAGGTATAGCAATAGGCTATCATTATGAATAAATAACTAAAATAATCTCATTATTTCGGTAATCCATTTAGATACTAACAATGAAAACTAAATGGCAAATTGCGTGATATATATAGCTAGGAAAATAAATGATAACAAAATTTATTATTGAGTTAGCATCATATCTGTGCGATCAAGTGTAGAGTTATAATGTCGATGTATATTGGCAATTTGCTGGCCCGGTGATTCGATAGAGCCGTCACAGAATGTCATATTCGATAACATTGTGCCGTATATGTTGATCCGACGATGAAAACTGAGTTAGAGACATACCACACTTACGTATGAAACGCGTCGGAATCTCTTGTTTAATGAAAATAAGGGACGAGACTAGCATGATGTTCAGCTGATGGTAATTGATACGCCCTGCCCATTACAATGCAGTGCCGCTTAGGATTCTTGAAAAACCTAAAAATTTTGATCGGCACTAAACCTGCGCTCGTCACCTTGAGACATAAATTGTCAAGTCTCATTTGCTCAGTAATTTCACTAGATACGGCGCTATTCAGATCGAAACACAATAATGCTTACACATTACTGCTTCACGGGAGAAATATGCACCGTTGTGGTATCCATAATCTAGCCGGCATCCGGTGCAAAGGAGCCTCCCACTGTTCATTCAACTTATATAATACTCACTGATGTGTCGTTTATATTTACGAATTGTTATTTATACTACGTTCAATCTTTGACTAGGTGAGATTTTCATAGAACCATCGCTGGTTAAGTTTTACTGCAGTGCCAGTGTACGGGCTTTTTTATTATTTTGAACTTTTGTAAAAAACCAGTAACAAATATAAATCAACTTAATTATATATAAGTCTCGATAGTTGAATGTATAACATTTTTTTCTGAAATATAAACCTTTAATTTTCGTATTACTATTGGTTTGTAAATGGGAGACTAGCAACTGGGAATAGTCATCCCAAGACGTTAAGATCAGGGGATACGAAGACCGACAGCAGATTTCTCAAAGTGACAGATTCAAACATAAATCTACTACTACTATACAAAAGTGCCTTCCCCTTCGAGTGCAGTTTACCGATTTCTTGTACATATTTTAAAATCTCTATATTTTTAAAGAGCTGATAAAACAAGTGAATCGTGTACTACATCATGTCTAGAAAAGGCTTGACTTTTTAACCACGGGCTAGTAAAAAAAGAAGGACTCCGCGCCGTGATATAAGCAAGAGAAGCACCTTTATGCTAGTGTGTGTGTGGTTACGGGGGATACTAGTTAGAAAATTTTTTCTCCCTTAAATAATCATATTGGATATATACAAATACTTTTATAGTATTGTTTTTATACTTTTTCACAACTACGCATGTTTTTAAATATTTAATTGCGACGCAAACTGTTCTGTCACATACGATGGCATATCTCATAATGGCGGCCGATCGGCTTGTATTAGTGTAAGTGTGTGCGGTTTGTTTTGGTGTTTCACTGTTATATAAGGTGACACGATATCCTTCTTTTTTACTCGTCCGTGTTTTTAACTAGTAAAATTTTGATTTTTCTCGATGTGTATACCACAATTTACTATAAACACATACATTCAAATAAAAGCAAAGATATAAAAAAATTTAACTATATTGTCATCTTACTCCCGTGAGATTTATTTATTATCATGTGACCTATGTTCACTTTCTGCGATAGAAAGAATCAACGCCCGCTTTGTGAAAGACAAAGAACAAATAAGTCAGAGAGAAGCACACGTGAGGAACTAATATCGCAACTAAAGCTCTTGTCTTATTTACTCAACGGGAAGTGTTTGCTACAATAAGGTGTAAGGTACTCGTAGGCTACGCTAAATCAAATATATCCAGATATGTTTTTATATTAAAGTAGGTAACCCGGCAAATGTTGTTTTGCCATATAAATTATTTTTATAGTTATTTTTTTTATGGAATAGGAGGACAAACGAGCGTACGGGTCACCTGTTGTTAAGTGATCACCGCCGCCCACAATCTCTTGCAACACCAGAAGAATCACAGGGGCGTTGCCGGCCTTTAAGGAAGGTGTACGCGCTTTTTTTGAAGGTACCCATGTCATATCGTCCCGGAAACACCGCACAAGGAAGTGATAAATGCGGTAGAAGACACACAATGAAGCGACGTCTCTACGCAACGCCAAGTGATCCAGCCGTTCACAGAGCACTGGGTCCCCGACAATTCGAGCTGCTACTGGGGTGCGCCAGACCAGAGATGACAGCAATACTCCATGTGTGGCCGGACCTGCGCTTTGTAGAGCGCTAGTATGTGGGCCGGCTTGAAGTATTGCCGTGCTCTATTAATGACGCCCAATTTGAAGCCAATTTGGCTTTGCCCTCCAGATGACCACGAAATTGGCAATCGCTCGAGATTTCGAGACCCAGTATTCCGATACTAGGCGAGGCTTTAAGGGAAGTGTTGTCGAAGAGCGGTGATACGACAAATGGGGTTTTTTTTAGTGGTAAACGCGCAAACTTGAGTCTTCTGGGGGTTAAATTGGACAAGGTTCAATTTACCCCATTCCGCGACCTTCTCAAGCGAGGACTCGATAGAAGACACAAGTTTCTCCCGGCACTGGTTGACGATTTCCCGAGAGAGACCTGCATGGCCCATGTATACGGCATCACCAGTGCTGTCGTCTGCATAGCAATGAATGTTGGAGGTGTCCAACATATCATTGATCGAAGCAGAAGAATCAGCGTGGGAGATAGCACACAGCCTTGGGGCACTTCAGGATTCACGGGCTTCGGGTTCGAGCAATATCCGTCGACAACGACCTGTATGCTACGCCCAGTGAGGAAGCTGGAGATCCACAAGCTCTCGGGAAGCCCAAATGATGGAAATTTTAAGAGGAGCGCCTTGTGCCATACACGATCAAAGGCCTTCGCTATATCCAGGCTAACTGCCAGGCCTTCACCCTTGCTTTCAATAGCCGCAGCCCATCTATGTGTTAGGTATACCAGAAGATCACCTGCCGACCGACTATTGACCGATGACCCAGGATTTGATATCACTTACTGAACGTAAGTAACGCATTCAAAAATTTATGCATCAGACCTGCCCAGTACAATAAGATACATTATTAATTAGCTGTCGCTCCATTCCAAACTGTGGTATCATTATGAAAGTAATTTATGTAATAGTAGCCTTTATCATATAAATGTTTAAGCAGTTCTTTTGAATTTTGTTACATATTTGTCATATGCATTCTCTTGGCTCGGCATAACCAAGTAGTAGGCATAACAATCTAGTGTAATAATGATGCTATTGTTTGGTGATAAACGACTATTCGCTAATAACTTCATCATAAGAAGAATTACTTTAAGAACATATTGAATGTTCGCCCCTAACACAAATTTAATATTTTTATGCGTAAAGTAATTTGGGGATCTTAGCATCCACCACGCCGAGCTCTCCATTCGCGATATTGCTTGCGGGAAGATTTGTCCGCGACATTGCTTTAGCTTAAGATGAGAAGTTCCCCGACAGAGAAGACGTATCTACTCACATACTTTTGGGCCTAGTTGATTTCTGTCAATTCAGAACTGTGAAAGTTTTTTTTCTAAACAAACTTTGCCTCGTGCAGGCACTTTGTAGAAATATCTTACAGCCAGTATTCCTCAACATAAACGACATACAGACCTTCAAGCATAGAGTATATTCCTACCTCAAAGGCCGGCACCTCTTGACATCTGGAAAAGTGGTTGATACGGCATAAACTTTCGATCCGGCAAGCCAAGTGTGCTCATTCCTATATAAATATTCCTTCGGTGGGGATTCCGGTCTTCTTCAAAAAATAACACATCTTAAAAAGAGTCAAGTTCTTTGAATTCTCTGGTGAGGAATCAATTTCCACCAGGTCGCATCCACAATAAGAAAGTAGTGATAACACAAAAGGTAAAAGCGTCAAAATTATTATAATGTTCTGATTTTCACAGATTTAATTAAACCAAGTCCCACGCAGAATATTTCGGGGTAAACTTTAAATAAAGGTGAAAAGTTAAATTATTCGAATGCTTTCAGAAGAATTAACTTAGCGGTAGCTTACCTTACAAAAGATCTGAATTCCTTACACTTTATGAAACAATGTCTAACCATTAAAATATTTTAAAAATACCTGGATAAATAAATATATTTATTTGAATATACACTCGTTTTATTTTGTGTAAACACTCATTACATTTTGGTTTCAAGTCACATTTCTGGAAACATTTTAAAAATTAATACAATACAAATCTCATCTTTCGAATCTAAAATTCTTATGTCATATCATTAGATTAATGATTCGTCTCCGCTGCGCTCCAACTAGATAGCGCACGCATAGTCGTAAAGTGCGGTACCTACTACTACGCCTGTAGGCGTACTCGAGCCAATCTCGTGTGGTCTCGTGTCGTAGAATGTGTGACGTTCACGTGTCACAAGGTTATGTTCTGTCAAACTTATTATTGATTTCAATGTAAAATAACATTAACCGTATGCTTTTGACAATATAGTTTGAAAGATGCCATTGAGTGCCAAGATGCCACGCACACAAGCATCTAATGGTAGCCGTAATAAAAAAGGTATTATTCCTAAGAATAATACCAGAGACCAATCCTTAATCTGAGGTCATATGGTATTTTGTTGGGACCTTCTTTTCAGTGACAAAACCTGTGTCAGAAGGTAGCATGTATGATGTATTTAAGGTCTTCATTAATTGTATTGTTGTTTCTTCTTAGAAACTGTCTGAAAATGGGCGTCTATCAGTGTGCACGATTGACCGTAAAGCCAGCATCGTGTCATCGATCTGCCAGGATGTTTCACCAACGAGGCCTCGGGAGAACATCAGCCCAGCGACGTCCCAACACAGTATTGTAGAGCAAGAAGTTCCGAGGGTCATGAGAGCAGAATCGATTAGGAGTCCAGGGAGTAAGTTATAATTTTATACATTTTATATCGGTCGACTAGCGCAATTTTTGAGTTGATTTAGGCGCAAGGTGCTTTCGAAGTCGCGACTTATGGCTTGTAGAGAGGTGAGTTGTGGATCAAAACATTCCTCAATATTCGTAGTGTTAAAGTTGAAAGAAACTGGAATCTTCTGCATTTTTAAACTTTAATGAAAAGAAATGCCAAGAACATTATATTTATACAATGTATTCAAAGTGATGTACGAAACATTTCAAGCATTTGTGCTTACTAATTGTAAAACAAGAAAAAGAAAGTAATTGAATAATACAAAACAACTCAAAAAATAGTAAGTAGAAATAACACTAAATAAGTAAAGGTATCTATTATGCGAGCACTTTATCAACTTATAATAAAAATAGTACAATCAGAAAATATAGTTATAAATTTAAATGTAATATTATTAAAATAAAATTTACTTAACTTAACCAAATAACAAAAAATATGTTTTATTTATAAACTCACGAAATACTTCCACTATCGACATTTATCCACTTTTGGCAGTATACCTTTAACATAATAAAGATTTATTAAAATTCACAGACCTTTGTAGAAGAGCATCATCAGTTAAGGGTGATGTTTTGAAAGCAGTTGCATTTGAGAATAACAACTTTACAAATAGTGATGCAATGGGTAATGGTGGAGTTGTCACTAAGCCAAAAAGTCGCAGTGGATCTATAATCGGAGCGATAAGTCCCATTATAGGAACAGGTAAGATAATTACATACTACTAACACGCCACGTGTGTGTATTAAGTTTTTAATTTATTTAATAAATTTATTTGTAACAGTATACTGATTACAATTTTAAAACGACTTGCTCTTGATAATGCTGTATTCGCTTTCGTATGTATCAAAATAACAGTTGCTACAGTATTGTTTAAATTTATTTTTTAATGATTAACTTTTATTAATATTTCATGCTTTATATTCATAGCATTAATAAATAGTACAGTTGTTTTTTCCGTAATTAATTTATTAGTTACACATTCTTAGGAATAATTCGAGATTTCAATAAAAAAATCTTCAATAACATTATTTTCTTCAGAGACAAATTCTTCAGCATCAACCCCAATACGGGAACAGACGGCGCCATTGTTTTCTAGGATGTTAAGTACAATCTCCATGGAATCGACTAGTTAGTTCTTTCAGACTTATGGTGTCTTTCCATTTCGGTGTTCAATCATATATCTGTATTCATCTTCTTTTTCATAAAAATCTGCTGGATTTGATTGATTTTTTCATGGTATTCATTGGGCTTTCAATATTATAATGAAAGAGGTCATATAAAATGCTGTGAAATTAATTTTGGAGTGGTATTATTTGTGATTTCAACGCTCATATTTCCATTATCATTGATACTTTTGGTACGCTTAAAAGATGATTGTCATAAATTAATAATGCATCACTTAACTTCTAAATGAGAAAATTCAACCTAACTACGGATACTTCAATTCATCTTGGTGCGTGGCATAGCGCCACGTGTGTTAGTGTTTTGAAAATATGTAGCTTTGATGATACGTCACAGGACGATGAGCATTTCTCACTTATTGATTATTGTCGAGTATCACTGTCCCATAGAACCCACGCACACATGACTTTAAGTATTTGTAAAAAAACTAACAACATTACTACTCATTAGTCAATAAATCTTTATTTGTACTCTGAAGCATGATATCTCTATTGAATTTAAAAGATAAGCAACTTTCTAAAGGTTTTGTATTCGAATTAATTTCTGAGAAAAAAATAAAGTTTTAAGATACATAAATATAAATAAAGTAATACTTTTTTGTTATAGCTACCCCAGGGATTCCAAATAGATCAAGGCCCTCGAGCAAGATGACTAAGTATGTAGAATGCTGGGGTGCTGACAAACCTTTTGCAAATATAACAGATTCTACATTGGCTAAGAATATTGGTATTTCTGTAAGTTGAATTAATAATATTTAGCTATCTTTAATTGCTTTAATTATTGTTCAATGGGATGCTGCAACTCTGATTGCCTTACCACCGGCTTAGATTACGAAGAACCATAATAGTCGTTTTATTTTCATTAATATATGAAATAATGGTTTCGTAATTTTCTTTTACAAATTTACATTTTTTGTTTTGCGCATTTTCAAAATCTTTCTGCACTCGGCACACTTACTAAGAAAGTGATAACTATAATTATGATAGATAATTAATTATACTCGAACCAAATACTTTGACATTTGAGTATGTTTGTTGTATCACTTTACATATTATATTGTAATTGAATTTATTTGTAAAACAATGAAAATGTAAATCATGATTTAAAAGAGTGGCAATGAGTTTCTTGCTACTTCTTCTCATTAGCTTAACCCTTTACGTAGTAGCAGTAGATTCAATCAGAATTTTTTTTTGACGTTCATAAGTGCCATTTCTGTAACTTACATGAATAAAGTGATTTTGATTTGATTTAACATTAACAATAATGCTTTACTTGTACCTTGTACTTAAATATCGATTTTTTTTTCAAATTTCAGAGCCTGGCAATGATTGAACAGCATTTATTGCCGCAAAAAACATGTTGCGATTGCAGGTAATATAATTAAAATAACATATTTTGTTCATGCGGATTTTATGTTTGTGAATATTCTTATAAAATCCGATCGAGAAATAAGCCACTGTTCATAAATGCTACTCAATAATTATATTATATACCTAATATTATCTCAATAAGAAATATGTTGTTCTCAAGTAGTAACTGCGGATGGTAAAACGATGGTCTTCTTGTACACGTGATGTGTGGTGGTGGAATACACTCTTTCAAATGAACATAATAAATTATTGTTTTAGACCATAAACTGCGTAGAGTTAAGAAACACATTAAAAGCAAACTCTTGAATTTTGCAGTGGCTTGAAAATGCTTTTAGATACAAAACATAAACTACAAAAAGGGACTATCTGTGCTAAATGTTGAAACGATAAATACATGTTGTCATTTAATAAATGTAGTCTGGGTTAATTGATTTCGTAAGAGCACGTACCAAACAGCACACAAGGTGAATTTCATACCTATATGAAAGTATAGGTAGCCAATATTTAATGTTATTATTACCAACATTATTAAGCCATTTTATAACGAAAGCTAAATATTATTAATCAAAATTGGCTGCGTTAAAAATTATTAAACTAAAATTTAATTAAAATAAGGCAAGACAGCTATTTTCAACAACAATTTCCATGCTTAATTAAAGTCAAAATCAGTAAAAATATTTGACAACTTGATGCGTAGTTTTAAAGATTACTTTATTTATAATAATAAGTGAGCATCGCTAAATTCTATAATATAATGGCGTTCTATAATAATATAATGACTTCTAATGATTCTTCTATAATTTGAGATGAAGAAATTTGAGGCTTTGCCTTCCACTTAACCACGTTATTGGCAATCGCTCAAAATATCGGGAGCCAAATATCGAGGATTATAAGGACAAAACACTATTCGCGTCACGTAATCTTAAATGGGTACCATTTGCAACACACGAGAAATAGGGAAAGTGTGGCTGGATTTTAGGGTATTACGTAAATACGTATACATTATGTTTGCAATTTTAACAGTTTTTTTTTCTCTCGTTCCCAGCAATAACTCGGAGGGCATGAGCCGTGTCACGCTCTGGTTCAAGAATACCCAGCAGGAGTACCAGTATCGAGAACAGGCCGACAACCAGTTCAAGTATAACGTGGCATGCGCTTGCGCACTGTTCCTACTCATCGCCTTTATACAGTTGCTTACGTTACCCAAGTAAGTTCTATTCATTATGAACAAATATAAAAGTTAGATTATGTATGGTATAAGGGCTATATTTCACCGCAACATCATATCGGCGCAACCAGTCGCCGCTACCAACGAAATATATACAGCTCCCTAGAGTTACTCAACTGGTGTTCTTTATGTTGCGCAAACAATTTTGTCGCGCGAACGGCTCGGACACGTGCACAGAATGTTACTGGAACTGATTATCAAAATTCAAAGTAGACCATTAATTTAGGATAATTCCTCATTCAGAAAAGTCCGATTTCTTCTTCGTCGTTACACTCTTGACAGAGTCATCACGAAGTGAAATCTTTTGGGGAAGATGTGATTCGCCCCACGAGAATTCGCCACTTTTCCCTGCTGGCCGATAGTCTGGTGCACTCGTTCAATGGACAGTTCACAGCAGACTTATTTTGGTCGGTCGGCCGTTGAAATTTAGCTCTAATTTTATTATGGGGTAACGGTGCCCTGCTACTTAAGAAGAGAGTTAAGGCAATGTATATAAAACTAACTGGCACCGTTACTTCGTCAGTGGCAAGACGTTTTTGTTTTTCCTAAAAACTGAAACTACCCGAAAAGAAAACAGTTAATGCTTATTTCAGGGATAAGTAGAATCAAAAGTCATTTATAGGCAACGTTGTCCGATTTTATAGTTAGCTTTCAACGTTAGCTTTCAGTTCAACGCTAAATGCTAAATAAAAACTTATCTTTATTACTATAAGGAATTATTTAACTATAAGAAAGCTTGGGTATGAATTATACTAAAATTTTTGAGGTTTTAATTCGGCTGGAGTTGACAACACGATCAGTTTTCATTCAGTTCAGTTCATTTACTAGAGTAATTTGTACGCAATTTTAATTATTAACAGGTTAATGTTTTGACTTTATGATAATCGTCGTTCCATTGATTGTTTTATGTCGTACAAGCTGATCCGACAGACGATGTCTCTTCATAATAAAAAAAACTTGCGGTTGGAATTTCATAAAATTCTTAGCTGACCTTTACTCGACGAAAGGAATATTCCTACCATAATTAAAATCTCTACGCCTTACGGCCCCAGAAATCTCTATTAATCGATATTTTAACAATAAGTTCTCTGCGTTGCGAATAAACTTCGAAAAATTGATATGTTGCTAGACAATAATAAGGAATATAATTTTCTCTTCGATAAAAATTATATTTTATGTACTATTTTAGTTCTGTCGTTAGTAAAATAAGTCTTGTTCATTTCAATTGATTTTCACTTTACATTATAGAAACGACTTATATAATTGTATATATTAGTTCTTATGTTTCACAATTTAAATTTATGTATAGGTACGTAATGGCATATGGTCGTTGCCTGTAAGTGCTACAACATTTAAGATTTAGATATTTTATTCAGAAAAACACTTAATGTAATTAATAAGTGATTATTGTGTTGGCGATGCTAATAATTAAATAAATACCGATTCATTTTCTTAAAATTTCTTTGATAACTTTTTACCAGGGGCGTGATTCTCTACGCATCGTTTGGTCCTACGGCTGCAACTCTCCTATTGTTCGTGTATCTATCTTGGTACGACGGCCGCTGTCCCGGTCGGGGAATGTCACTCTTACCAGATTCACCCGACATGTACACAGACAACTGCACGAAACCTGGACAGGTGAGACTCTCTGTTTACAGTAAACTGTGGTTACGATCAGGATTCTTGAACAGCCGTGACTATGAGCAGCACCTTCTTTTTCTTAACGTGCCTCTCCATTACTGGAGATCAACAGACAGTTTTTTAAACTTTTCCTTGGCTAGCGGAATAGTTCTTGGACTGTCTTGATGCTAGTCCACTCCCTTATATATCTGAGCCAAGACTTCTTTCTTCTTCTAACACCTCTTTCCCCAACAATTTTCCCCATCAAAATAGTTTGCAGCAGGCGGTAAAGGCATAAAGGCATTTATTTTCTCAAAATTCATTCCTTTACAATTATTTTTGATGTCATTTCTAATATACTAGACACTACTACCGCAAGAAGCTCTCCTATCGGTACCCATCGTTGCGCAGTATATGAGCAGCACCATAAAACCCGTTTTATTGAGGAATGCTAAGTCTCAATCGCCAAGTAATTTCAACAGTGAAATTAAAACATACAGTGTGATTTCTATTGGTCTGTGGTTTCTTATCTAGCCTATCCTTGCAAAGAAGCCCAATGATAAACATGTTAATTTTTTAATGCAGTAGTGAGATTCTTCTGTTATGTGGAAGAATAGTTCAATTTCTGTAACTACTATTTTTAGACAAGCTTGCATTGTAGTAGTAGAGATCAATGGTAATGAAATACTTGTTCTAATTTACACGCTGTAGTCAGTTAGGAAAAGTTAAAACTTGAAACATATACCTGTACGGCTGGAAGCTAAACAAACTCTTACAGAACACACCAGCTACTGATCACGTGTTAAGGGATATAGTCGGTGACGTCCCATGACATCTACAGAATTAAACCTGGCGTGAACACTTTATTTTTACGGAATTGAGAGAGATACACAATTGTATGGGTTATATACGCTACGGGTACACGATTTCGACATGAGTACGGCACCCTTCTGACCGAATACAGTAATGCTTACACATTACTGCTTCACGAAATAGGCACCGTTGTGAGACCCATAATCTAGCCGGCATCCTGTGCAAACTCACGGATTGAGGGTATACGGGTACACCCTAAATCCGTGACACTATGTTTTGCCTTCTGCATATTCAGCGACATTGCTCAATATAGTTAAAGATAATGTGTTCATGTTTCAGATAGTGGCTAGCAATTGCTACATAAGATTAACCGTGTTTGTGGTCACCGTGGTTCTAATTGCAGCATGTGCAGTAATTAACTTGGTAAGATTTTGGATTTTATTCTGAAGATAAATATATGATATGATAATAATCGCTTTAAATGAAATGATAATTTAGATTTAAAATGCCGCAATAGCAAAACGAAATAATATAATACAATAAATAAACTAATTATTATATTATCCGATTGGTATAAAATTTTACTTACCTATTGCTTGCACTTGCGCAAAGGTAAATCGAAAGGATAAATCTATAGAATATTCGAGAAAATTCGCGATATTTTTTAACATCTTAATAACAATATATTTTTCATTCATCAAACGGATGGGAGAAGGTCGCTTCCAAATCGATGAAGACGATCTTAGACAATTATGTATTTTAATATTATGTATAAGCCTTAAAATGGTGAAGCGTGGCAGGGTTAAATATATGATTATACATTTTTTATAAATAACAAGTATCATAATAATAGTCTTGTTTGCTGATGATACATCTTTGTTTTTTAGAATCAAACGTCAGCAAGATAAGTGTGATGAAATAAACAATGATTTGGTTAGGAGTATAAAAATAGTTCAATATAAATAATTTATAATTGAATAATATTGAATCAGAATGTTTTAAATTTACGTTGCCAAATGTAAGGCAAGTAAAAGCAGAAAATTGATGATAATGCAGTATTTTTAGGTGTAACATTAGCTTCAAAAATTCAGTGGGGACCTCATTTAAACAATTTAACTAGTAAATTAAGTTCAGCAGCTTTTGATACAAGAACTTACTGATATAGATATAGCAAGAATTGTCTATTTTAGCATTTTATTATAATTTTCATAGCTTATGTCGTATGGCTTTATACTATGGGGTAGTGCAGCGGTAATAAATAATATATTCATACTTCGAAAAAGAGCTGTTCGTGCCATATACCTAATGAGCCCACGAGAATCTCTGAGGGAAAAATTAAAAGAAATTCATATTATGACCATGTACGGCCAATATATTTATAGCAATCTCCTGCACGTACATAAACATTATAATTTATACAGTAAAATAAGCAACAACCATAATTTAAATGGTATTAAATACAATAAATTACCAGAAATTGTATCTGAATTATCAATAAATAAATTTAAATCTCTTATTAAACGCAGACTTATGTCGAAGGCTTATTACAGTATTGAAGATTACATAAACGATATTTCAATGTGAAATTGTATATTATTATAGTTGTTTTTTTTTTTTTTTTTATGGATTTTATGGTTCAGCCTTGTATTGTTTTACTGGATTGCATTATTTTAAAACATGTATTTGAATTGTATTTATGGTGATTGGCGTTGACGAAAAATCTTTTGATTTTATGTCAATAACATATTTTTGACTTTGACTTTGATTTTTATTGCTTTAGTTTCAGACTTACCTGATCCAAGAATTCCCAAGTGAGGTTTGGTCGAGAGACTACACAAACATGACCAATGCCACGGGAATCCCAATTCACATCGATGTAGAATCTGCACCAGTAAGTATATTAATAAAATTTGTGTCTGGTCAAAAATTTTTTGTTATGATTGTATTCAATCTTAAAAAATATTAATCAGTGTGAAAAAGTTAATAATATGCGTAAAAAACAAATTTTGTGATAGTTGCAGGTATGACAAATTGATTAAGAAACAATAATAATTTATAGATTGGTGGCTGGATGATCTTGTTACCGGGAGGTGTGCCTCATGCTTTTTTCTATTTCCTTTATTTAATTATCTTTAAATTACAGTTATTATATATTATTATAAAATTTGATAATATGCTCGCATAATGCTTTTATTTATTTATGGGATTGATGGATCTACTGTACTCAGTAACTCTTTCGTTTATAATTATTAATTTTCTTTCTTTTTTTTTTGACTTACTGCTGTAAGTCTTTTAGTTTTCGACGTTTGAGTATTTTGTTATGTCACTTTGAATATACTGTAATTGAAATCATTTGTAAATTGCGTTTAAAATAAGAACTTGTAACATCTAATCTGCAACCTTAGAGTTTCTTGCTCATTCTTCTCCGAGGAAATCTGCCTTCCGAACGAATAGATTCTAAAAAAATACCCAGTTTTGATGAAAATATTGAAATTAAAAAGATATTCAACAACGTCACACCTCATCAATGGTTAGCCTGATGTGTTTTTATTATTCCGCGTTATTGTTGATTTCTGGAGCGGAACATCACAACACTTACGAGCAATTCCGCGGGTAATTTAAAGTAGAATGATAAAAAATACAGTAATTTAATCACAAATTGCTGAAATGTAGCTGTTCTTCAAACTAGTAGACGTGTACTGGCATTATAGAAGCAGAATACAAACTACATTTCCATGTGAAATCCAAGTGAAATCCACATGGATGGATGCCTCCCACCATTGCACAGGATGCCGGCTAGATTATGGGTACCACAACGGCGCCATTGTCTGCCGTGAAGCAGTAATGTGTAAGCATAATTGTGTGTCGGTCTGAAGGGCGCCGAAGCTAGTGAAATAACTGGGCAAATGAGACTTAACATCTTATATCTCAAGGTGACAAGCGCAATTGTAGCGCCGCTCAGAATTTATGTGTTTTTCAAGAACCCTGAGTGGCACTGCATTGTAATGGTCAAGGCGTATCAATTACAATTAGCTGAACGTCTAGCTCGTCTCATCCCTTATTGTCATAAAAAAATCTATATTTTTTTTTAATATTACTCTCTTTTTTTCAGAGTTATCTTTACAGCTCCGTGTTAACTCTCGCTTCGATCTCCGTGTTCTTACGGATCGGCTTCGTGCTGAAGTTGTTGTTCATGATAGCAACATTGGTGACTCACATCAGTCTGTTTGCTTCTGCTGAGCTGTTTAGCCAGTACCAATATAAAGATTTTGATACTGAGTAAGTGTATAATGATAGATCACTTGGGATAGATGAATATAATATTCTAATTTCTTTAGATTAGTTTTAATCGAGATGCACAATCTTATTAGTAATTATATAAGAACAAAAATCACCTTATCGTAGCAGCGATTCCTGAGAAAACAAGATGGCACACACACAGAGTATAGACAAGCATAATATAAACCAACACGAGGCACGCGAAGAAGAAGAAGAGGACTATTCGCGCTATTTATCCTAGTTCCCGAAAATACATTGAGAGAAAAATTTAAAGAAATAAACATCTCAACTGTTGCCTTTCAATTTATTATAGATATACCATAATGTTAACACCAGGTACAAACATAAACTCACTATGTCTACTCCTCGGCTAAGTCAAGTTAGTAAGTCTTTTGTGTGGTGATTTATCTACATTTACAACAAAATCTCAGAAAATGATCGAAACAACAATGTAATACGAATTACGAAATTAAAAAAAAAAACAATTTTGTGTGGTAAAGATTACTATAACATTTAACTTTAACTTTCTAAATGATACCTATAATTAATAAATAATAATAATAATCTTTTAGTAGCTTAGTATATCCGAAGAGGTTTTTCGAGGTCTCGTGTGTAACCCGAGGTTATTTCACAACTGTCTTGTATCTATGCAACGGAATCTTCATAATTTTCAGTCACTTTTAAACGTCGGATTGGAGTGAAACTTTCCACACTTATGAAGCATTGATGACAGTTAAATTATTTAAATAGTCTCTCTCACTTTTATTCGTTCGTTATAAATGTCGGTTTATATTTAACGGAATCTTTGAACATGATTTTCGACCCCTTTTAAAACGTCGGATGAATTTCAAATTTTAATCACTTTTCAAGGACCAATTACAATTCAATAATTCAAAAAGTCTATCCAATTTTTCTTGCGAGTATCTGCGGAATATTTTATGCCTGATACCCAGTGGAGAATTTGTTCCATTGTAAACACCAAGTGTATTTAGCACAAATACTTTAAAAGAATAAAAATAAAAAGTACTAATCACTCCTTCATTTATTTTGACAATATATTTTTTATTCCTATAATATATAAGACTATTTTACCTGTGTTTACAAATCTGATTGCAGGTTCTCTATGCTGCCGTACTCAGCTAAGGCGGGTGTGGTGCTAGTATTCCTAGCTTGTCTGTTACACATCCTGGACCGGCAGATAGAGTTCACGTCTCGGAGCGACTTCCTTTGGAAGGACAAGCTCAAATTTGAACAGGAGGAGGTTGAAACCATGCGAGGAATTAATAAAGTAACTCATTACTTCTTTAAAGAAGTCTTATCGCTCGTTGATATTTACATTAGAGTATGTATGAAATTTAATGAACCGACCGTAAATTTAGATTAGCTTAGCGTATAGATTACCTGACGTTTCAAAAATACGTGCAGTGTGTGTTAACTTTTGTTTGCTTCTTCTTCTTTAGCCGTTCTCAATCTCTAAAGTGTAGGCCTCCTTCAGCTTGTGCCATCTTTTGGTCTGGAGCAGTTTCCAACCACTTTGTTCCCGTCAGTCTTTTGATATTGTCGTACCAACGCATCTGCGGTCTTCCTCTCGGGCGTTTCTCACCCCACGGTCTCCATTATATCACTGTCTATCACCACGAGCTTGCGGGCGACATGGCCAGCCCACTCCAATTTCAATTTTGCAACACGTTTGGTTACATCGCTCACTTTGCTCTGCTCTCTGACCCATTCGTTTCTTTTACGGTGTCTCAGTGTAACTCCTACCAGTTTTCTCTCAATTGCCCTTTGAGCCACCTGAAGTTTGTGCAGGATCTCCTTAGTAAAAATCCAAGTCTCAGCCCCATTTCTAAACCACACTGCTCAGATGCTTGTTTGAGATCCTGTATCATATATCTGTCTATCTGTCCGGATTGTCCACAAACAGTACTGTCAGCAATGTCATCCGCAAATCGTAGGTTACTCAGTCTCTTGCCCTCTATAGTAATAATTAACTATTGGTTAAATATTTAATATACTACTGAGCTCATGCCAATCGTGGCTGACTGCTTACGACTTGTCAATCAAAATCGCTTACAGTAACAGTAGATTTGCTTACCTTTTTTCTCTCTCTTTGGTATATTGTAAGTCTATGGAACAGTACCATTTTTTAAAGTAAATTATTATATTGACAATAACAAACACTCGTAAAAATAATACTATTGTATTATGTTTGTAACGGATTGTGTTATATCTCAATGTAAAACATTATGCTTAACATAATATGTTTAATTAATACCTTGTCAACCAGGAGTATGATGGAAACATCTACCAAAATCCACGCCGTCTGTGGTGGTACCAATTTACAAGATGTGAACTCGATTTTGACACGTACAAAAAATCATTTTCAGGTGTCTCTTTTTCTGAAGCTGCAACGCTATTTTGCTTCATAAGTAGTGATTTTATAATCACTTATGTTCTTAACAGCTGTACATAAATTTGTGAGTCGACTACAGCTGCCATATTTTTTTACTAGACGCCGAGACACCGTTGTATGTATTACCGATAATACAACTGTTGTGTAATAAGGGGTATTAAAACACGAGTGTGGATTTATCACACGAGGCGAAGCCGAGTGAGATAATAGTATCACATGAATGATACTTTACTACACCAGTCCTAGTAGTGACCTAATATCATTAATTACTGATTATATACAAATAAACTAAGTATTAAGTGAAACAATTATTATTTTTAGTAGTAATTTACATTTTGTATAGTGCAATAATTAAAATTCATTCGAATATAATGTTCTTTTGCAGCGTTTAAATTGAATCGCTTATTGTTTTTAAACAAAAAATACCGAAGAAAAATGGTGGGGATTCGAATAACCTACTTTTTTTACGGCGCGCGACGTTCTGGTAGTGTGGAACGCGCGTAAACAAAAATGTTCTTTTTTTGAAATTCATACAGATACCACGCATCGAGCAATAAGAATGTGGCTGTCTGTTGAAACTCTTTGCGCATGAAGGGATCGAAAAAAAAACATAGGAGTGTTGTAATGAAATTCAGTACAACATTACGACACTCGTTTGGATGATGTAATGGTTATTAGAACATTGTGTGTTTTAATGTTGACAATAAGCTAACTGTTTCAGAATCTTTAATAGAGGATTTAAAGCTTGGGTGTAGATAAAATAATTAACTCATTATTACTATTTATTAAACATATAATTATCGTAATTACAAAACAATAGCCAATTGACTGTGCTGATATTATAAATTTTTTACTTTTAGTTCTTTCTTTGGTCCTTGAAATCACCATATTAATATAATATAATAATATGTTTATGCAAAATCGTATTGTAATACCTATACAAGGTTATATTGTGGTTTTAAATTTACAGATTCTGCTAGAAAATATATTACCAGCGCACGTTGCTCAACATTTCCTGACTTCCGTGGCTTCAAAGGTGATTATATTTTAATAATACTCAATACTCAAAAAGTACTCTAACAAAGGTATTCAAAAAAG
Organism: Leptidea sinapis; assembly: GCF_905404315.1. NCBI lineage: Eukaryota > Metazoa > Arthropoda > Insecta > Lepidoptera > Pieridae > Leptidea > Leptidea sinapis. The sequence goes on along the minus strand of NC_066305.1, from coordinate 4,165,134 downwards.
TAAGTAAGCCTTACTTACAATTAACCTCAGCAAATTGTCTATATTCCTCTAAAAAATCTAGTATTTTTGGAGAAATTACAGAAATTAAAGTTAAATTGATTCTGTGTACAATCGTTTGACTTGTTGAATTAAGTAGTGACACTAGTAGATATGTATTTTAGAATTTTGAGGCTTCTATTTCGATGATATTCTATTTCGTAGCCTCTTTTTCGTTCTTATGGAACCTAAACCTATCTCATATTCAGATTCATTAGGAATAGTAACGTTTTCCTAACAGTAAGCTTCATCTATCATTAACTAACCTTAAGTATTGATTTAAATAAAGTAAGGCGAAACAAAAAATTCTCCTGCATTGCTTAATCTTTATCGTTGACATTATGTGCATTACGCTGCGGTATTTGACGGTGTAATGGATCATGGACGAATCATGGATCCCTAAAGTGTGCGTAATACCATACTTTTCAATATAAAGAATAGTTTACCTCTCCTCCTATATGTCAAATAATATCTCCGATCTTTGTCCGTATGTTTAATGCGTAAACGTAGCATCTCTTCAGGAAGTCCAATCTTCAACCACTTGAGATAGGTCAGCTCACTGCAAAATATACAATAAGATTCATGATAAGAATCAATCTTAGCAGTGAGCTTAAGTGGCTATCACAATAGATCCAATTGGTCGCAGTGAAATAGGTCTGCACTGAACTGTACTGAAGCCACTTTACAAACCATAACTGTCATTGATTTCAGGACGAGTTGTATCACGAGCGGTACTCTTGCATCGCGGTGATGTTCGCCTCCATCCCCAACTACAAGGAGTTCTATGACGAGACAGATGTCAACAAACAGGGTCTCGAGTGTTTGCGGTTGCTCAACGAGATCATTTGTGACTTTGACAAGGTGATCACCTAACCAAGTTCTACATTCAATCAATTATTATCTTACCATCAATTTAATTCGTAGATAATATAATCAATCATTTGTTATTTCAGCTTCTGCTGAAACCAAAATTTAGTTGCATTGAAAAGATCAAGACGATAGGCAGTACGTACATGATCGCGTCTGGATTAAGGCCGGGAAAAGAAGATACTTCTGTAAGTATGAGCAATATTTAATTAATATCTTTTTTACAAAGAAAACAAACAATTCAATGACAGCAGAATATCTGCTTTTTTAATTAAGAATTTGTTTTTGACTAAAGAGAAGATTAGACATGAAACTCAACAATTGCTCTTTTATCGATCACATCAATATTATTATAAGAATGTATTGAATTACTAAGATATTTGGTGACCATGTGGTTGCTTTATTTGGTGGCAAAAGGAGACAGCCTCAACCATCATGGTTAACCGTAACTGTCGAATTTTCGCCGGCCAAAGCTATTGTTAATGTTAAATAGCTATGATATTTCTATTTTTAACTTTAACCATGCCAAGGAATACGATGATGCAACACATTCCGCAGTCTATGTTAAAGTCATCGTTAATATTAATGTTAAATTTGACTTAAGCCATAACTATAACCCAGTCTTATTTGGAAATATTATAGTAGTGGCTTAAGTTATGGAAGTGGTCGACAAAATTTTTACCCCCTTATTCATAATAGTCTGCTAACTTAAAGCATTGCTAATTCTCACTCTGTCTTCTTCTATTGACCTAAGTCAGAATGAGAAAAAACACTCCTAAGCGGCTGTTTAAAGTTAGCGGACCATTATGAATAAGGGGGTTAATGTTTACAAATGTTTTTTTTATGAAATAAAGTGACAAGATAAAACAACTGTGTTTTTTTGGCGACATCAAAGTACGGTAAACAATTCTTTTTTAGTCTATAGAGTGTAAACTTTTTCAAAGACTCAATGTATGTACTTATATTACTGATCGTGGCTGTATAAATGACAGATAAAAGTAAAGGAGTAAAAAAATACATTTTCACCACACCTGCGCGGAAACTTCGCTTTTTTGCCCTGATTTCCGGGAGGAAAGTGGCAATTTTCAATCGGCATCCTGTGCTAAGAAGCCGCTTACAGGATATTCGCTGGTAAATATCAGGTGCTGGTATTTGAGATCAATTCCAGAAAATAATAAAACATAATTGTTCCAGGACGCTCACAGCAGAGAAGAGCATACAGTCGCTATTCTGGTAGAGTTCGCGGTCGCTCTCATGTCCATACTGGACCAGATCAATAGAGAGTCCTTCCAGAGGTTCAAGTTACGGGTTGGTGAGTAACTAATTGACTAACTATTGACAAAATTGAATCGTGACCCAACTAAATGTCATTTTCCTACAGTTATAATAAACAACTAGGTCGGAATTCGCTTGAACATACATTTCCTTAGTAACTGTTATCATTTTATTAGACAGCAATTATCATACAATAGTTTTCGTGCGAATATAAACATTACTGTTTTTAGGATTTTTTAAAGTAATTTTCAGCTCATTTTATCGGTCAGTCTCGTTCTAGTGCGCTTTTTTCTTTCCAAATAAATATCTGAGTAAAAATATTAAACTGCACCTTAGATAATTTATACATCTAGATAGGGCCTCTTGCTATTAGGCGACGTGTAACAACAGGCAAGGTTTATTGCTTTAGTGTGCATGACAAGCTACGTCTTACACTCGCGACAAGTTAGTCACTTTGTTTTAGTGTGCGTTCGTTGCTGAAAATAGATGCTAACAGTCAGCTCTCACAGTCTATCTAGATGCATAAATTATCTAAGACTTACACATGCGAGAGAGAAATGTATTAATACTAGCTGCCCCGACAGACGTTCGCTTTGTTCTGTAGATAATAAAAAAAAAATACTGTTTCATAGGAATTTGCCAATAATATTACAAAACATCAAGAATTATTTCGTAAAAAATGCTCCCTGTTGTTATAATGAAATTGTTCACAGCGGAACTGTCAAACCGTGCGTCACTAAATTCTCTCAAAGAAAATATGTCCATACAAAACAAATATTGAAAATAAAAATAATTATGGGTCTTAAATCGAAATAAAAACTATCCTATCTCTCAATTTGAACCAAACTGCACTGCATGAATTAGTAATCCCCATTAAAATCCGTTCATTACTTTAGAGTCCATCGCGGACAAACAACGTGTCACGTAATTTATATATATTAGGATGTACATCTGTATACTCTGTCTGTAATTACATTATTATTTGTGATACATAAATGTTTTAAGATACATTGACACACAATTTTGGATTTTTAACTTACCGCTTGAAAATTTTCTTAAATGGGAAGTTATTGGTTTAACCCAGTTTTTCGAAAATCGAGTTTTCATCAGATCTCGACGTTTTAAGGTCTTAGGAAGCTTCCCTGACTATTTCTGCGATGGTGTCCGTATGTCTGTTACATACAGTACCTACGTATGTGTGTGTGTGTGTGTGTATGGGTTTGGAAACCTCTTATAGGTATCTTTTGTACGGCTCGACCGATTTCATCTCGGTGGGCGGCAAATTATACAAATTATGTTTAGGTATGGAATTAGCGGGAAGTTGTAGGGATGGCCATTAGGGTCTACCATATTCCTAATTTTTTTTTGTACGTCTGTATGACTTTTCCTAACCAAATACTAGTAAATTTTCTGGATCAGCATCCATTTGTATTATTAATAAACGCAATGAAAAGTTACTTTAAGTTTAAAATTAATTCTCCCTGTCATGTAATTACAGGTTAAAGGTAAGAAAGAGACTTCGGGCCTTACAAATAAACTTGGTATAAAGTTATAACTAAGCATAAACAAAGAATATACAAAATGTTTACAATATCGCTGACAACACTGTCAATACAATGAAACATATGAAGTTTTCGGAATGACAAGCAGCCTTGCAAATAAACGCGGGAAACGTTAAACGTGCGAATAAACTAATTGTAAGCAAAATGTCTATTTGTAAACATTTTGCATTTTCTTGGTTTATGATTAGTTATAACTTTATGCCAATTTTATTTATAAGGCCGGATAAGTTTTAAATTTCGAATAACTTTACGTTGCGTTTTATAATAACACAGAATAATATCATGTATGTAACTCTTCTAGGTCTAAACCACGGAGCAGTAATCGCTGGAGTGGTCGGAGCTCAGAAGCCACAGTACGACATCTGGGGCAACACAGTGAATGTCGCTTCTAGAATGGACTCCACGGGGGTCATGGGGAAGATACAAGTCACAGAAGACACGGCTAAGTAAGTTATGTTAAATTTATTATGGACGTAAAAACTTACTTAGACATTGCGAGCACTTACTTTTGTGGGTCTTGTATGACTTTGCTGCCTTAGCTGACATTTTGTGCCTGCATAAGGAGTATTGCTGTCATCTCTGGTCTGGCACACCCTAGCATCAGGTCGAATCATTTGACCACGTGCAACACAGAACCACTCGAATTGTCGAGGAACCAGTGCTCTGTGAATGTGTGTCTTCTTGAGGTTGCGCCTGAATCCTCATCCACACCATCTGGATGTGTGACATTCCTCTACAGTTCGTGATTTAAGTATTCTTCCAAGCACAGTTTAAAGGCCGGCAGCGCTCCTGTATTTCCTCTGATGTTGCAAGAGAAAGTGCTATGATCACTGAACATCAGGCGACCAGTTTATCTCATTAGTTCTTCTCTGGCATAAATAAACATAAATATTATGCAAAATGCAGCCATGATGAAAATTCTTGAATAACTACAAATAATAAGCGTTAAGTACCACAGTTGTATTTGTTGATGTAGAATTTCCATCGCCCAGTAATTTCACTTAGCTATGGTGTTCAAATTGAGTTCAGTACATACCCTATGCTGAGGAGACATCCAGTAGAGTCTATAGATGTTTGAGTTGTAATATTAACTTATAGTAGTAAAGAGGGCAAGTACATATTCATTTTTGTACTTATTTGCTAAGCTTCTGAAACTATAATGAAATGGATACAGATATTTTTTTGAGAAATACTATGGTTTCCCGATCCGTTTCTTCTTCGATCTTTTTTCCTTGATTGTTTATGTTGCAAAAGCAGCAAATGTAAATTTTGCTCTTCTGATTTTGTCAGGCGTTAAATTTAAGATTATCATAATCAATAGTTAATCCTACCCAAAAAATATTACAATATTATTAGAAAGAACGTATATGAGCAGTTATATTAATGAGTTGTCGTTGGTCTTAATGTTTTACAAAGAAAATCCCAAAGAGAGTTTCCGATGCGCTGCAAGTGGATTCCCAAAGGACCTAATTAGATACTATAAAATAATACGATAATTATAAATGCCTTTATGCCATGTATGACTTTATTTTTTCTGTGTTACAGAGTATTAATGAATGCAGGCTATACGTGTGAATGCCGTGGCCCAACCTATGTAAAGGGCAAAGGGACCCTTGTGACCTATTTTGTGAAAACTCCCACCACGGGAGGTGGACTGTAATTGCTAAACAGTAATATAGTAGGCTGTGTGATATTCTGTTGTGATGTTGTTTTAATATTAACTGTATATTTATATCTAATTGAGTTTATTTAAAATTTTATCTTAGTTAAGACTGCACTCTGATTAAGGACACAATGTTGAATATAATTGTATGGGTATGAATATATAATGTCGTTACTTGATTGAAATTATTGCAACAATCGTATCAAATTGAAATAATTGTATTGTCCAATTGTGTTTCCCAGGATTTTATATAGTCCAAATTACTGACATAATAAGATGTATTCTCCGTAGCCGATTAGATATGGTACTTGCACAAAATTTTATTCCTAAGTAACCACAATGCATGGTTGGAAAGGTCTTGATGAGAAAAGCTTGAAATATTTGAGTTTATGTTTCTAGGTGGTCGGGATGAAAAATCACTCATGAGTGGTAGTTCCTTGTTGGGTCCTAAGGGACAACCGAAATAGGCGGCACTCCTGGAGAAATATCACTCGTAATAAAGTGGGAATTTAAAAGGGGCGTGAAATAGCGACTCTGCCGCAGTGTTTCGTTCGGTCTGTGGGCTTTTCGGAGGCCTAACTCTAAATACTTTAATAATAATAGAACTTTAATACTTGGCGGCATAAAAAAGTACCACTCTGATGCCAATTTAGGCGGAATCGAATGTAAACTGATATGTGTATTGCGCTGTGTTTTACAACAAAACTGTCTTTAAAAAAGCGCGTAACTCATCTAAAACGAACACAGTCGCTAAGCAATCTTGGGAAGATAAAACTATTGAGTGCCACGCCGTGCGCCGCCGAGACTAGTCGCTGCCCGAGTTAAATTAACTGCGCCGTGCCGTCCGTGTCGTCAATCTTTTTGTATGTACCAACCCTAGCGCTCAATTTCAAGGAGACCGCTGAGTTCTGCTACAACTGTTTTATTACTATGTTGTGTCTAAAAGATCAAATTCAAATTCAAATATTTTTATTCAAAATAGGATTTAAAATCACTTATTGAACGTCAAAAACTACCACCCATTCAAAAGAGACTGCCTCAGTTCTGAGAAGAATGGGCGCAAGAAACTCAGCGGGCTTTTTTTTATATATAAAATATGGATTACAATGTGATATCGTACAATAAACATTTATAATTAAAGAGCCTGAGGGTGTTCGCTTTATTCCCAGTCCGTGGTGTCACATCGGTAATATTTAGTTGTGCCCCACATTATATTGATATTGCAAATGACTATAGAGCGATCAAGTGGCCTATATCTATGTTTGTATTCATCTTCTATTAAAAGCAATCCTCTTACTATGATTTTTACTAGTATTTTTTTATGGAAGAGGAGGATCTTTAAGGAAGGTGCACGCGCTTGTTTTGAAGGTACTCAGGAAGTCGAATCGTCTCGAAATATAATTATATAGTAAACGAAGTGGCGGTAAATGTATAGAGAAAAGAAAACGCGACATTTATAAGTGTCGTTGATTTTGATTTGATTTGATTTAAGCATTGATGTGCACAACAAAAAGGATTATTAATGTAATTGTTTTTTGCTAAACACGTTATTCATTTATATCTTACATTGTTACGGACATTTAATTTGGAAGTGTGTGGTTCATTGGTGAGTTAAAATGAGTATTGTAAATATTATGAATGCGGTATTTGTTAATAATTTATTAAATATATAGATTTACATACAATATTCCAATAATAAATAATTAAACCTTCGACTACATTATCTTTATAGATTGGATTTTATGTAAAAATATGTAAGATATTTGTGAACTTTAATAGTTTAATCTTCTGACCTTAGATTAAGGATTGGTCTCTGCTGCACCCTAATTAGAGACCGCAGGCGTAGTCGCAAAGTGCGGCAACTAATACTACGTCTAAGTGGGCGTACTCGATCAAGTCTCGAACAATGTGTGACGTTGACGTGCCACATGTTCTGTTAAACTTTGCTGATAATTGAAACTAAAATGCCGAGTTAGCAATTAGCATGGTAAAATTTTGTAAAAATAATACTACAAGAAATAAGAAATACACTGGGATCACATATCATCAGTAAGTATTTTGTATTTTATTAATGTCAATGTAAAATAACACGAAGCGTATGTTAATTTTTTTTTAAAGATGCCATTGAATATCAAGATGCCACGCACACAAGGATCTAATATTTGCCGTAATAAAAAAGCTATTGTTCTCAAGTAGTGCGGAATCTAGTTAGAGCGCAGTGGATACCTATCTAACTGTTTAACTTCTTACTGTCTTTAAGATTTGAAAGAATTTTACTACCTATGTAAATATAATTTCATATGAAATATAGTCTATTTTTAATAATCAGAATGCTAATGCTCAGTAAATGTTAAAATGATATTAAATTTATCAAACGTTATTATAATGTTAATAGGTAAATAAAATGTTGTTCTAGCATTCAAAATATTTGTGTAGATCAAGTTTAAAATAAATAAATTAAGTAACCTCACATGTTTTGTTTTATTTTTAATGCCATTCATTGGAGAAGTTGATAAATACACAAGTAAGTACCAAAATATTTATTTTATATGGTATAAAAGACTAAGGGACCTTTAAAACATACCTTCGCTCCAAATATAAGCTAGGCTTCTCTTAGTCTGCTGGTAATGATCTTCATGAACCGATTATTTTCTAGACCCTATGTAGCACCAGAATAGCACCACTCCATCTAATCCAGTGGGTGTCGTAAGGGGCGACTAAGGGATACAAGGAAAGGAGGATGGGCTGCAGCATCTTTCGTTAAGAGCACACCATCTACTGCGATCTCCAACTCGCCTGCCAAGTGAGGCGATTATGGCAAAACCTCCCAAATTAAAACAAGACAGACACTGTAAGGCCCCGCTCGTGGTAAGCAACGGGGCAGGGGTTGCTAAGAATCCCCGGGTATTATAATTGTGGTGATCTTTGGGGAGGCCTTTGTCCAGCAGTGGACGTCTTCCGGCCGATATTAATACTATCTTTGTGCTACAGAAGAGGGCTATACGCGCTATTTATAACCTAGGTCCTAAAGAATCATTAAGAGAAAAACATAAAGAAATAAACATTCTGACTGTTGCTTCTCAATACATTTTCGATAATGTTTTGTATGTTCATTAGCACATTGAGGAATTTTCTAGAAACTGTGACATTCATAATGTTAACACGAGGAACAAACATAAACTTGTTATGCCTACTACTCGGTTGGGTCGAGTTAGTAAGTCTTTTGTTGGGCGATGTATGTGCTTCTACAATATGATCCCAGAAAATGTACAAAACAAATGTGTTACGAAATTTAAAAGAATTGTTAAAAAACGTTTGTGTGGGAAAGGTGATTATAGCATAAACGATTTTCTTAATGACACCACTGACTGGGAATAAAGCGAACACCCTCAGGCTCTTTAATTATAAATGTTTATTGTACGATATTACATTGTAATCCATATTTTATATTTAAAAAAAAAAGCTCGCTGAGTTTCTTGCGCCCATTCTTCTCAGGTCTGAGGCAGTCTCTTTTGAATGGGTGGTAGATTTTGGTAGATTTTGACGTTCAATAAGTGATTTTAAATCCTATTTTGAATAAAAATATTTGAATTTGAATTTCATAATGTTGTTGTAAATTGCAGGAAAGAGCGTCTACTGCAACGTAAATATTATAGTTTTAATATTTTAAGCTACATTACTAATAATAATTATAAAATACTATAAAAACATATAGTAAACTAAACTAGTCGTGTAAGATATGGATTAGTTGTGTTATCTAGTAACGGGGATTTCTATAAGCAATCGTAATAATAAAATGGCAATCGTAGAGTATTATATTAATTTATTTCCTGCTTTTGGTAATTACTAACCCAACGCTGATAATATTTTGTTTTAATAACATGTTTGCTTTTTCCTTTCGTAATTTTTTGACCTAATTGAAGCTTTAAATACTAATACAAATATTTTTAACCAAAATAGGATTATAAATCACTTATTGAACATCTAACACTATCATCCATTCTATAAATTATATCCCAGATCTGAGAAGAAAAATGTAGAAATAGAAATAAATAATATCACTTAAAATGATTAGTAAGTACTAAATTTAAGTATAAATTAAAATTAAAAAATAAACGCCTGGTAAAATTTGACGGCAATGTTTAAATTTTCGGAAATTGCTAACTCCATGTTTGTGCATTGATTGTAACGTGACAAAAGTGACGTATGTTTTTCATACGAAGTGACTATTTGTACGGGTACTGGACGAATAAATTATATTTATTCGTATATTTATTAAATTTTTTTATTTAATTAAAAAACTTTTTCAACAATTCTGTGATATTTTATTTACTTATTTCATGACCTAGCTCAGTCGGAAAGTGTTTTTTTTTTTTAATTTTATGATTCCTTTTTTATGTATTAAGAAACTTATCATAACACATTTGTCTGATTTTTAATTACCTATTCAAATGTATGTAATATATAATGTATATCTGTGTTTTATTTACGTGTTTACCCGTTCAGAGGTTGTAATTTTTTTTCGTTATTTTCTTGAAAATTGTGTATTGTAATAAAATTAGTAGCACTATAAACGTGGACCAAATCACTATCACTATGATTTATAAAAATTGGTTAGGTTAGGTTATGTTAGAACAGTTAAAACAACGCACGAGCCGAGCGTAGCGTGCCGCGGCAGCGGCCGGCGCGTGCCAGAAACGAATTCTAGGCCCTTTCTTTCCTCTCCATAAAAATGTCCAACCCTTAAAAATGTCATAATTTGTGGTTAGGTTATAATGCTTTTATTGCTCTGGAACGGTGCATTACCTCGTAATTAGAGTGGTAGCATTATAATCGTGAACTAAAACTCTATCAATTTAAATATTGATTACCTCATAATTCGTGCTAAGGGATACTAAGTTTTAACCCAAATTTCATTCAATGATGTCTTTTTTCTCTCTAATCCAAAATTGGACGACTAATTAAATTCATTCGTGCAGTTGCCGGACGAATAGCAACAGCCTAAAATAAAATTATTCGTCCGACTTCTGTACGAATAATAGTAAATTATTTGTCCAGTATCAATAGACTCAGCCTTTTTCATAAGTGTAATTATTTAGTTTGCTAATAGGTAATTATGCAAAAAACTATCGTTCGCGTTCTTTAAAGTTTTAAGACTTATCTCTATCTATTAAGTTTTTAAGAAGAAGAGGAAAAACAAGCGTTACACCGCACAAGGCAACTCATTCCACAGCTTTGTTGTATGTGTAAGAAAGATCCTTGAAAACAGCACTGTGGAGGAACGCCACACATCCAGATAGTTGGGATGATATTCAATTTGTGGCGTGTTGTGAGAAGGTGGAATTCGGCGGCAGGAATCAGATTAATCATTTCTAGGGGATAACTTATAATGCGTTAAGCTATAGGTCATTTTGTGATATGTTAGGACTTGGGTCATACTGTCACTCACCCTGTCAAGTGAATCGTAAAAAATGGTTCAACAATAATTCTACTTAAAAGTAAAAATCATTTTTGACTTGTAACTCGTTCGACAGGTCGCGATCGAGTGAATTTGAATTTCGAATGGTTAAGAGGCGTTTAATTGGTAATTGCTGGTTGTGCTTGTGCGGCCACCTACACTTACTTGATTTATTTCACGCGAAACCCCTGAGAATAATAATATGGAGTATTGTTTATGTCCCAGATGTAGTAACTTAATAGATGGAGCAGTTGCTAGATAAGTGTGTATAAACTGCCATGGCAGTATAGTAGTTGTAATATATTTATTAAGATTGATTCAAAACTCACCAGTTAATTTCTTTGTATTTACGTAAATTATGAGTTTTTGTTTTGCTAATATGCTATCATTATCGATACTGTTACAGTAAAAAGTATTTCTTTATTTTCTATTATCCATCATTAACTTTGTATTAATTGTCCATAATACATAGCAAATATAAATCTATGGCAACTCATTATTGTTATTTTTTAGAATAGCTTTATAGTTGCTTTTCCTTTTAAGTATTAAAATAGTATTTTAATGCAAGCGCTGTCTGATGTTTTCTTATAGTCCAAAGTTACGGTGTTGTATTAATGAGATATTTTTATTAATTGATTCGCACAAAAATGGCTACAAGACAGCTCCTAAAGATGAACTGCGTGAAATCATCTGATTATGTCGATGCATCACTTTCAGGTAGTATTTTGAATCACCTTGTGTCGATAGAGTGACCATGCGTTAAGTATTTATGGGATCGACAAACGTCAGTTCTGATAAATAAAAAGAGAAAAAGACGATTGTAATAAAGGATAAATAGAAGGCAATCAAATTCCAACATTAAAAGATGATAACACCATAGTAATATCTTCGTTTTAAATCTACATGAGAATTAACTATATTCCAACTATAGCACTACCACCATTATTTGCTAGTAAATGCAGGGCGATGAACTAAAACTTAATAAACTACTAAGGAAATCAATGTATTTTGAATGACGTTTATTATTGTATTACAATCTTTAGATCAACGTGAATCACTATTTGTATTAGTACATATCAGTTTTACCACAATATATTAGATTAGAAAGTCCTCAGATTTATGTATGGGATGGAATGTTAAATGGCCAAACGGGTCCCTGATAGGGAATGAAATGGATGATTATCATATATCACTAAAAACTACTAAAATACCACGAGAAGCGAGTGAATCTAGCATTGCTAGTTCGAAAATATATGTCTCATAAAATGCCAATATCTTATTGTACTTTTATTTGAGGATCAAATTGCATTTCCTCAAAAATATTTATTACATGATGCCTGGTGGCGAATGGTCCATTTCTAAAATCGTCAGCCATGGAAGTTTTTCAGGATATTTGAATCTGTGAATTTAGTCATATGGGTTTGCTAAATATGGGAGGACATTCATGCATACTTATATAATATTAAACAACTACAAAAGAGATTATAATACTTGTAGATGAAAACATAAGTATACTATGAAATGATTTACAATGAATGAAATATGCTACCGGTGCATGAAAAGGTGCATTTGCTATTCTTTTTATTACTGTCGGAAAAATATGGAAATAAATTGCTGTAACTAGCATGCTTTGTCAATGTGGGGATCAATCTAGAAAGTTTCTTCTAGAAAACAGCTAAATATAACAAGCCAAAGTATAACAGAAATGAGACCAAAACCAAAAGTATATAAAAAAGGTACAAGCATTCTCGTTGCTCATTTGATAAAAAAAAATTGGCAGTAGTAGACACTGCCGATAGAATTCAAAACTTAGAACTTTTATTCAATTTATTTTTAAAACTTATTATTATAATTATTTATTTATCGCGTGCGCCAGTCATGAGCATGTCAGTGACAAGAACCCATAAGATTTTCTCCTACCAAAAAGTGCCCAACGCGGCAAAATATGTTTTCAATTCAAAAACTAAGAGGAAAGCGGGATGGTAACATAATATATTTTGTAAAAATATGGCTGCACGGCCAAAAAACCTGATATGCAATTTGGAGGAGGTCTGTATTTGTGTTACGTGTATGTGGAGTAATTAAAGGCTTTTCATTATTATTAGGCCCATGGAATAAGTGACAGGCATTTAGTAAAAATTAACATAGATGTAGATAATTAACATAGTAACAAAAAAAACTAATTATTTTCATTTTGAAAAATTCATAGGCAACACAGTATTTTTATGAATTTCATCATAAATATTTTATCATGTTAAGGATTCACTTTATGAATATTTTAATTGATGTAATTATCGTTTATAACAACCAACTTCGTATAAGACAAATTGTACAATTTTGTTGTAATTGAAAATTAATGCCACACCGAATATTGATAGTGTTGTGAATAAAAATACATCTGGTTGAATTCTTACTGTTTTTGGAAAGAAAAATAATAGTATAGTAATACTTATAACAACGAAAGAAAATCTCCGCCAATATAAGCTAGGCAATAAGTTAAAATAGTGTTAATTCTTGATAAAGCTTGACAATATATGGCTTATTCGATGATAAATGACGCCTAGAAAAATGTATCAAAAGTTATTATTTTAGTACATAAAAATGCAATTGTTACCAGCAAATTAAGATTAAAAAAGGTAGTATTTAGATTTTAGTTAATAATTTAAAAACTATTAAGGATATTTTTTACAAAAATAGCTCCGTTACTCAAAGTATTAAAATGCAGTTTCTTAGAATAGCAAACCGAAAGAAATTACATTCATTTTAATGTATATCGGCACAGCCATCAGCATCGAATTTACATGTATTAAAATCATTGATATTTTCTGTGCCAACTTTCATCCAAGTGGAAGCATAAGATTAGAAGTATGATAGCTTTGAAGAAAAAAAGTATATATCTATTTATAATGTCATAGTATTCTATACATACGGCTTACAGCTCCCATTAGCAGCATTTGAGATGATTGTTATGATTATATTCCAATGTAAATAAGATAGGTGCCGCCTTATTCTCTAGTTAAACAGTAGGTAATTAAGTTTAAAGAGCGCTACTGCAATTACTAGTAGAATGAGACTTAACATTTATTCAAACAAAACAATGCTCATAATTACTATATTTACAATACTATGCCTTCATTAAATTAAAACCATCATTACGGGCAAGTGTACCAAGAATACTGGCAGCATTCCGGCGTTAGTTTGCTACGATAGGATCGGTTGACCGAAATAGCTGCTAGCACTTGGGTTTCCAGTAGCACAATTGAGGCACGTAGATAGTACTTTGTAAGACTCACTGAGACCGACATATTTGCGAAGTTTGCTGTCTTCGGCAGTTAAAGCAGCGGCCCCTAGCACTATCCGACGTTACATGGACATGAGAAAGAGCCAGATTGTCGACGAAACTTGTGTCCCACATCAGCGCCCTTTCCCATGCCCAAGTCACCAGGGTCAATCTTATTTCTTAAGATTTAATGGTCCAAAGTTACGAGCGCAATTGCGGTGTCACTCAGAGTTTTGGTTGAGTGAAGTAGTACCCTGAGAGGCACTGCATTTTGCCGGCCCTGCCATCTATATTTGCTCGCCAAGTCACTATTTCTCACAAAAAAAAACGATTATCACAGCTCAACTATTTACAACATTGCCTATTATCACGTTGGCGTGTTATATGAATATATGGCACATTTTATTGGTGAAAGTCAATAATATAATTTACAACTTCGAAATTCGAGATCATATTGATTTTAATTACAGACTTTGTGTTAGGCAATTTTAACTAATGAATAGTTATACAATAATTAATGAGTGTTGTTCCTAGAAAGTATTCGGAGCACAATCGTAAATAATAATTTATATTAATTTTCGGTTGTATTGATACAATAAATAATTAATGGAATAAATGGATGAAGCGTGTTTTCTATTTCCTTATTCTGGTAGATTTTATTAAAAAAAATTGTATGCCAATAATGGAGAAGACGAGCAAGACGTTCAGATGATGAGGCTACTTGCCAGTTTATTGCTTGTTTTGTCTGGTTTTAGATCTAAATAATCCTTTGAAGTGAAAGCTACTTGAGGCGAGTATGTTGCGTATGAAATACGCAAATCGAAACATTTGAATAGAGGCTTTGTAGGATTCTATCCTTTGTAGATGTAACATATCCTTTGAATATCCATGCAAAAATATCTTCATTAGATCCAATTTATTTCAGATAATAATATCATCAAAGGTGGTTTGTACTGATATCCCATGGGAATTCATGTCCTTGCAAATGCTGTGAGATGTGAAGAGCGCACTACATTCGCGTAGCACGATAAAGGGACAGTAGACCTATGCACGTATGTCTTCTGTGTCAAAGACACTGACCTGCATAAATACCACTGGACAGGCTGTTCCATATGTTTGACACTAAATTTTTTGTGCCTATTTGAAGCGCCACTCTCGAGCGTCCAGAGAACTAATTTTGACGTCTAATACAAATGGCTGTGAAGGATATAGGAGTCATAATAAATATTTTATTTAAATTACTGACTCTATTATGTTCGGAAAAACACTCTTTTAAATCAATCGCCGCAAGACATGTGTCTTTTATAAATACAATCAACATTTGATAACTCAATTACGCTTATCACATCGGTATTGCTTACTTAGTTGTAGTCAGTTAAGCATCTTACATGAAACCGGAACCCTTCTTTGCGAGTGCAAAGACAATTGCAATTGACAGTTCAAGGTCATCCCAAACTGGGAAATACCATACGATTAATAGGCTCCTACATAATTAGCCAAGTTGTTAACGACCCTACCTGCTCAGCTAGAGGTCCCGGGTTTGAATGTTTGTTTGTTTCCGAGTCATGGATATTTATACCTATTTATCTATGTTTAAGTAAGTATTTTATTAAATATGTCGTTGTTTTGCAACCCGTAGGCTATGCCTGATTTGGGGCAAGATAATTTGTGTAATAAGGAAAAAATATTAGTTTAAATAGGTATTTTCATAGTTGGTTACGTTTTAACACAATGATAAAGTTGTGGACATTATATGCTTGAGACTCTGAGCAAAATCCTATATTATCATAATATTATTGTATTTAAATATGATTGGAATACTATTATTGAATGGTATTATTCTATGGTTTTATTTTTATTATTTAGTTTATTATTGTTATAACAAGCATCACCAATAACACGTACGACTGTTTGACTTACTGAACTTCCATGTTTCCTCCAAATGAAAAGGATTTATTTAAGTTTCGTGAAAACGGATGCACGTTTGTATAAATCATCGGAAAGGTCGTGTATGTCATTCCATATATAAGCGATTCAGTTGTCCGGCCTTCCAGTGCCGCATTTAGAAATATATTTACCAATTTGAGGCCCCATTGTTGATGAAGCCCCTATAATACACGACGTAATGATAAAGATTTTATTTAAATTTTGTATCATAAATAAATTCTAATGAATTATATTTTGTGCATATCAATATAGAGTAATAAAATACATTGAAATTTTTAGTTACTTATTTTTTTGAGAAATAATTACGAAGAATTAAAGTTACCTTTATCAATTAGTAATATTTTATTTATATTACTATTATATTTATATTACTATATATATTCAACATTTTGTTACTGCTTTTCAATTAGTCCATTCTTAAAAACACCTATGAAAAATTTTAACAGAATTAAAGTTAGATTAAGATTAAAGTTACGTTTGATTTGTATGCCAGGGCCCCAAAACGTGTTAATACTGCACGGTTCCTCACCAATTGTTGGTACAAAATATCATTGGTGGTACCCGTTTATCGCTATCAAAATAGGGTTATATCTCACTGGGTCTCGCTTTAAGTGAATTTATTTGTTCATTCAGTAATAAAGTAGGCTTTTTCTTGTTTCACTTTTGTAAAATATTGTGTCGAACGGATTAAGTGTAGCGACAAAGATGTTGAATTGCACGATGCGTCAATCTTTTTTTTGGTATCGGTGCAAAGTTTACGTAACAAGAGAGTCTAATATAACTAATAGTCTAAACTAATATAAACGACCCCTATAGCACAGTGGTTAGTGATCCGGCCTACTGAGCTAGAGATCCCGGGTTCGAATCCTGGTAGGAACAATCATTTATATGATGAATATGATGATTGTTTTTGAGCCATGGATGTTTATATAGTGTATTTATGTATGTTTAAGTAAGTACTCGTATATTAAATATATCTTTGTCTTGCACCCATAGTACAGGCTATGCCTAGTTTGGGGCAAGATAATTTGAGTAAGATTGTGTCGATGTTATTGTTATAAACAGGTAAAGACACTAAATTACCATTTAAGGCAGATAAAGTACTTATAAAGGAAAATAAATATAAGTTTAAATAGGTATTTTAATAGTTGATTATGTTTTTAAACCTACATTATATATGTATAACATATACTATATTAACATATTATTATTTTAAATATGATTGAACTACCATCATTTGTTATAAGTAAATGGTTTTTTACTTGATTTTAATTTCTAATACAAAATTTTAATGTGTTGGAAAGAAGAAGTTCTAATTCTCTATTGTAGCAAAAAGGAACAACAATAATACATAGCCTAATTAACGACAATTATACAAAAATCATTAAAAATAATTATTAAGAGACCTTTGTAGTCATATTAAAAAAAATAAACGTTTTGAAGATCTTCTTTATTATCTATTATTTCCGTATGAAATAATTAAAAATACATATAAAGCAATTTTAAGGCATCGATATACAATAGATTCCATTTTCATACCAGAATAAAATCTTCAAAACAGTTTCACTCATCATTTTACTTAACTCACCAAAAGATTCTTTTCAATTTACTTGAAAAACAGTGACATGATATTACATCATTTTAGGAAACAATCTATTAAAAAATTGGAGTTAAAAGTAATGTGAATATATATTACTTTGACTAATAACCGGACATAATTTGTGTTAGCTGGTATCCCCCGTAACTGCACACAGTGCTTCACTTGTTAATATCACGTCTTTTTTTACTCGTCCGTGCTTCTAAAATTGTAATTGTAACAGTTTAGAATATGGTTTTATAATAAGCACGGATTTATTTCTAAAGCAAAAAATTTAATTAAAAACAATCTATTAGTAGCTGTAACTTTTGGTTGTATAACAAAGTGGAGTTCCATAACTTTAATTCCGTGAAGATCGAAAAGAGTGATCTTGTTTCGTTTATACGAAATATTGCTCAACGTATCTGATTAAATTTATGAGACGCTTTTGTAACTACTTCAACAGTACTGCTGTGCCAAATGAAGGATTCTTTATAATGTACTGTTAGCCTTTTAATATTGAACGGAATATTTTGCTAATTATTGTTTCAGACAATTGTGATTATTTTAAATTTATATACGATACAGCTGTTATGGAATGTAGGTATTTAAAAAGTTGACAGAATAAAATTTTGACTTTTGAACGAGAAACATAAAAACGACTATAGATTAGACAACATTATATTCAAAGTCAAAGTGAAATAAACTTTATTCAATTAGGCTTAAGGCGAAGAGTAAGCAGAAAACATGCAAACAAGGTGTTTTGAGACAAGTATTTTGGTGAAAATATAGCATTTCGAGCTATGAAAACTACTTAATCCTGTTACACATATACTTAAGTCTTATTTGTAGGTTTCTAATGCTTGCTGTTGGTAATAATTTTCACTCCAGAGCCTTTTTGAACTACCACTTTTCCTTGCAGTTAAACAAGTTTTTTGGCATGGCATGACGCATTTTTACATGACAACTCTCAGAAAAGTTATTCTTATAGCTTTACTTTTTTGTGTAGGTATATTTATTCAGATTAGTAATGAATAACGAGGATTGTAAGCATATAAACTGTTTTCAACGCAAGAATTTTGAAAATATTGGCTTTGTTACATAGATGGCGGGCTGGAAGCCGTGAACTCATATCGCTCAAGGTGGCTGGCATTTAGGGTCGCCTTAAACTGAGCGCTTTTGAATCGTCTAAAATAAATATTTCTTTTAAATTGCTTAATCTACCATATTATTTTCGGAAAAAGTAGAGCTCGTGAGAAGAATATACAAGAAATTCAACGGCCACTCTTTTCAATCAAATAGATTATTTTACAATGGCTGTAATATACATACCTAACAAATTCGTTTGTAAGGTGCTACATCCAATATAAGTATGAGTCGTGTTTTATAAAGAATAAACCGTATACATACAAATTATCGTATATTGGATGCATCAACCTTAAGATATTGAATTCATTGTTTGTGTAAGGATGCAATGTGAATATGATGTTCGGATTACTGTCATAATTCGTAATCTCTATTATAATAATAATTATATTATCACTTATTCCTATTAAACATTTTAGGTCGCGGTAAAAGTATCTACGCATAATATGATATACATATAAACTTGTAATAACATCTCTTAGGCTGTATTATTTGTATTTGGCTAGTTTTAATGACATAAAAAAACTTTTATTTCATAAAAAGAAACAAATTACAAAATTATTGTTTCCAGCTATTCTTCTTTTGTTTTAAATTCTGTCAAAATGAGTGAATTTAAATAATTAGTGATGAAATTCGATACATTTAAAGTTTATTTCAAAATGTGTATTTGAGATCTTAGGAATTCTTTAAGTTTCATTTTCATTAAAAGAGAATTGTTATAACTATTTGTCGCATTTTTTTTATCACAAGTCCCAAAATTTCTACCGCAACGGGATCATATCACTCCCTACAAGATAGGAAAAATGTATGAAAATTTGAAAAAAAAAATGTGTTGAATTCTCAATCGATCGAAAATCTTGGTATTGTTGTAGCTCTATCTACAGGATCTACTGTACAATAGACCTACCAACCTGCTCAACCCCAATAATTTGATATTGTTTTATGAAAATAAGGGACGAGACAAGCAGGTCGTTCAGCCCTGCAATGCCTTGCCCCTTTCAATTCAGTGCCATTCAGGATTATTGAAAAACCCAAAAATTCGGAGCGGCTTGAGACATAAGATATTAAGTCTCTTTTGTCCAGTAATTTCACTAGCTACGGCGCCCTTTAGACAGAAACACAGTAATGCTTACACATTACTGCTTCACGGCAGAAATAGGTGCTGTTGTGGTACGCATAATCTAGCCGGCCGCATAAGCAAGGAGCCTCCCACTGGTTTTTGAAATTGTCTTGAGATGTCGCTCTTTCCACACTTGTAACATATAAATTTAAACATATAAATTTAATTTACACCAAAATTTTCGATCGATGCGGAACCCGAGACACGCGTGTTTGAGTCAGAAGTGAGGGAAACACTTTCATTTCACGTAACAATGTGTATATTTATTTATTTATTTATTTGACACCAACAAGACAAACACTAACAAAAGTATAATAACATTATTACAATGAATAATAAATTCTAAGTGTTGACTTAATTATAGGTGTTACACACATTTCAAAAACATAGACACAAACATATTTAATTAAAATAAATGCAAACATTATCGGAATATTACAAATTGAATTAAACGTAAATGAATATTATGAAAGAAAGAAATCAAAAACTACAGCTTAAAGTAACAAATGCTACTTTCAAGACACATAATTGGCTTCCCAACTGGAGTGGACAAGACAAGTACAAAAAACAAGACATAAATAGCACAAAGAAAAGAGTCCGTAAAATTGGTTTATTTTGCTAGATTGCGATGGCTAAGGTTTGCAGAAAAACAAAAGTGAAAATATGTAATACATTGCGAAACGAAACAATACTTCATATCTTGTTATGAAATTAATGTTGATAATATTCAATGTTCAATAAATAAAGTATCCTATTAATCAACCTTCTAAGTCGGATTTAATTCCTTGAGGCCGGCGGTAAAACTCACATCATGTTTATTACCCATTTACATAATCTGTCAGGAATAAATATGCCAATTTAGCGTTTGCGAACCCACAGGATTGGTTAATATATA
Source organism: Leptidea sinapis (assembly GCF_905404315.1). NCBI lineage: Eukaryota > Metazoa > Arthropoda > Insecta > Lepidoptera > Pieridae > Leptidea > Leptidea sinapis. The sequence continues at coordinate 4,144,309 of NC_066305.1, read as the reverse complement.
GCAAATGTAATTTATTATGCTAGAGTTTACTTGTAGTTTCACAGTGGAAAGGATTATGAAGGTATGTTTGGCGACAGACTCGACGAATAGGACCGATCACTATTATCACTTAAGCAGGAAGATATTCATTACTAGAACGTAAGCATTAACTGTTAGTAGCAAATATTTAAATGATACAATATTTATAAGTGCATATCTGAATATCGGAACACCTCTTAGAACTTCTGTACTCCTAATCGGAATAGCCTATTGAATTAACATCATCACAATGAAAGTTTAATTCGTAAAGGTTCGTAAAGGCAAGGAGAATCATCTGTGTATATGCAAAAGTGTCCGTCAAAATGCATGAAATTAGGGTAGCGCCACAGTAGCATCAGGGTGAATCTTAAAAGTATAAAATAATAGGTACTAATCACTCTAGATGCACACTTCCGTATAATAATTCTTTAAGGTTATATTTGCTACATTATTTTTTACTACTTAAGTTGTTGATATTTTCACTATTTTATTGCTTTAGTCGACAATAATATTAAATTTTATACCTCAGCATACTTCAATTCATTTACAATTGCTACATTTACCATACTTCATACCATACCCTGTGCCTACAACAGCGCCAATGTGGAAGCTTTTTGAACTGTTATTTATAGCATAAACTGGACACTTTTTCAACTTTTCTCCTACATGAGATAATTCTCCTTGACTGTATCGTTCATAGCCATAGTCATCAAACTTAATTACGGCCAATTTCAACAATCCATTGCATTCCTAACACGAGATATTTATAATAATCCATCTCCTGCTTTAGGCAATTTAATCGCCTTATTATATGTAACTTTAGATGATGTCTTTTTTAAATTCATTTTTGGAATGACTTATGGATATTTTCAGCTTAACAGGTATTTGTATGAATTTGACAGGTAGGCGTTTTCATACTCAAGCAGGATAGGATTTTAAGAGTAATATTTTGAAATGCAGATTCAGGATGAATTGATGGTTGACATAAGATTTGTAATGGTAAGGCTGCATGGTATGCATCAACTAGCTTTAGCAATAATAAACATGTATAACTTTTTTTATTTTTATTTTTATTTTTATGGAATAGGAGGACAAACGAGCGTACGGGTCACCTGTTGTTAAGTGATCACCGCCGCCCACAATCTCTTGCAATACCAGAGGAATCACAGGAGCGTTGCAGGCCTTTAAGGAAGGCTTTTTTAAGACGCGCTTTTTTTGAAGGTACCCATGTCGTATTCGGAAACACAGCACAAGGAAGCTCATTCCACAGCTTTGTAGTACGTGGAAGAAAGCTCCTTGAAAACCGCACTGTGGAGGACCGCCACACATCCAGATGGTGAGGATGATATCCTAACTTGTGGCGTGATGTGCGAAGGTAGAATTCGGCGGCAGGAATCAGGTTAAACAGCTCTTCGAAACACTCCCCGCGATAAATGCGGTAGAAGACACACAATGAAGCGACGTCTCTACGCAACTAACTACCGGCTAAGCAAAAATTGTGTTGCACCAATTGATAATTTTTAGATGACGTTATAACCTTAATTGTTAATCTGAACCGGCCGATCTTCACAAGTTTGCTATTGTTAATGTAATAGCTAAAATGCTAAGGAATACGATGGTACAACACATTCCGCAGTCTATGTTAAGGTTAGCGTTACTGTTAACATTAAATCTGACTTAAACGTAAACTATACTAACAGCTAATATGATGCAACCCAGCCTTAATTTATCAAACTAGAAAAGGATATTGAAAGCGGCCAAACAAATTTATAATTTGACGCTACGTTCAGAGCTTTAATAATGAAAACGAGCGTTCATTAAATGTTATCAACAGTGAAATGAGGAGAATGAAAACTTCAGAGATTACTAAATATATTTATTACTTTTGCATAACGCAGAGCAGAAGTTCAACAACTTATTTTACGAGACTTTTGGTTTCTTTTTTTTTGTGAAAATAAGGGACGAGACGAGCAAGGCGTTCAACTGATGGTAATTGATACGCCCTGTCCATTACAATGCAGCTCCACTCAGAACTCAAAACCCAAAAATTTTGAGCGACACTACAATTACGCTCGTCACCTTGAGACATAAGATGTCTCATTTGCCCAGTAATCAAATTAGCTATGGCGCCCTTCAGAACGAAACACAGTAATGTTTACACATTACTGCTTCACGGCAGAAATAGGCGCCGTTGTGGTACCCATAATCTAGCCGGCATCCTGTGCAAAGGAGCGTCCCACTAGTTGCGTTGCGTCGAGTTGCGTTAAAGAAAGGTGATCGTGAAAATAATAAGTAAATAATAAAAAATATCGACCAAACGGCAATTGATAAAAGCTACTTGAGTTTTTAATCATTATATAAAAATTGCAAGCCTGTATGTTTGTTCAAGTAAACGATCCTATTAGCCAACTTCGTTCATTATTAATATAATTACTATTAATATATCAGCATCGTTTTTCTAATTAAGAAGATAAAATAAGTCACAACTTACGAATTGTTCTCGTTATTGTAACTTATTACATACATATTTCACCACTTATTTTATAGACGCACTATTTCTAGAGCTATTAATTTCATTAAGATCTTCAACGCGATGTTTCACGTAGATCGGAGTAATTATTGGTTGTCTGATCTCATATTTTACATATTTGTCCCTTTCTCACGTTCGATGTTTTTCTAAGCTGGAAAGAGAGGAAAAATGTATTTAAAGTAAAGGCATCACCATAACGAATGCGTTAATTTTACACCGACTATCTATTTGTGTATGTGTAAAATGATCTCTATACTGCCTGTAGGACAATCATAAGATAAATACCGAAGTTAAAATTACATATTAACATGTTAAAATAATAACATTATTCTCTACAACAATTAATGCTTCATGTTTAGGCTAGCTGCACTAAGTTAGACACAACGTTTTCCCTAACCCTTAAAAAATTAATTTCCTACCAACCTAACCGGTACAATTTTTACGGCGTAATACACACTTACTGGTAAATATCTAATTGCACGCGAAGGTTGAGCTTATATACATAAATCCAGGTAATTCACGTTTTCCTATTAATTTGTCCTCGTGAATTGTTGTTTGCTCCGGTTTTTCCTTTTTATTCCTGTAATTCCTTTTCTGTTCACCTGAGTGGCCTTTATTTACTACAATCCACTAAAAATTCAATTGCGCTACAAGTTGTTATTATAATATCAATATAATACAAAATTATTTTGTATAGAAAATATGATAGAAAAGATCATGGATATTTAAATAATCTGTCAATCGCGCTGTTAAACAAGAATCACGCACAAAACGCTGCAAGAATTGAGCTGGAAGTAGAGCGACGTCTTTAAAGGTTGTGTAAAAACCCATTATATTTCTCGCAGTTAATGACAGGCAGCGACGGCAATAAGAACCGACGACTGATACAGATTTTTTCAATTAGAGAATATTTCTAGGTAGTCATGGAAAGTCGGGAAATTAAGATCATTGGGTTTTTTGATCTGATTTGAGTCGTAAGACTTATTTATATATATATCACCGATAAATATAAGTATATATGGATTAAGATATTATTTTAGTAACCACCCTACTATTGCACTTCTCTGAGGGAGGAAACTAATAATTAATAATTAGAGAGGAAAAGTGCTAAGATTTGAGTAACCTTTTTTTTGCCATGGAGCTTTTGTCTTTCTTCTTAGAAAAGTTTTATAGTGTTCACTACAACCTATTCCATTATGAAATACAAAAAAATACATGTAACATATTTTATAGTACTTATTTTTTACTCGGGTGCCCCATGTGTTCTCGGAACAGTAAGGGCACACGTTTCATAGCTAGTAGACTCGATTTTTCCACATCTCATTTTTTAGATATAGCGAGTATAGGACAGGCAAAAAAAACTCTCGGGAGGGCCCAGCTGCCACAAAAAGAAGCTCGTATATATTACCCAGGGCTACCAACGCTTTTGTGATTTCTTTCGCGTCACAGGAGAGCAAAGACATCGAAAAATTTACCGAAACAGAATTTACTTCATTGCTTTCTTCGGTGGACATAATAGAGAAAAACCTTTTTTGCATTTTAAAGGAAAAGTCAAGATTTTATTTCAATGTTTATTTACATTTAATTTATGTAATATAGCTTCTTTTGTTCGATGTCTTTTGTTGATGTTTTTGACATCTTGTTAGTAGTGATATTAACCCGTTTTTTTCCAATTTTTTGGACAAATTATATAGCTTCGGTGACACAATAGGTTGAACCGTTGACTCTCACCACAGAGCCCCCGGTTCGATTCTCACCCGCCATGTACCAATGTGTTTTCGGTTTTTGAATTCATATCGATAACGGCCTGTTTCAACACTCATACCTGGGTTCATCGAGTCGTATTAGCACTTATATTCCTGCTACTCTTGAGTAGAAAAGGCATCAGGTGTTAGTGGACTATTTTTACCTAAGTCATTCTGATGCATCTTTCCGATGTAAGTATATCTGTAGTGATATTGTGGGAATCTCCGAGGTCAATGTTCTTTCATTTATTCGTTCAACAGGATCAAACCTCTTCATATAACCTTTTCAATAACCGTCGCTACATCTTCTTATGACTTTTATAGAACTTATTAAGGTAACTGGTGATAATTTGGCATATTATCTGTTTTCTGTTAATTTCTCAGTAATTTTCCAGTGTTATTTAGTTCACAATCATCAAGTCCAATCTCAAAAGCAATAACACAGCCGCATAATGCTTATTCATTTCTCATTAATGTGAAAAATCAACGATTATATATCACCATTAACTTGTTACGGCTGATAATGTACATGTGTTTTCGTTTAATATTGAGACATCAACTAAATGTCAAGTACTCTACTTATTTTTATGACAAATGTCGACATTAATGACCTCGAGAAATAGTTCGGCATACAGACAGATAAACAGTAATGTAAACCAATTTGCTTATATTTACGAATATAAGCATTATTTATTGCATAAGCATTATTTTTACTGTATTGGGTATAATGTTACAAACTAAGTTATGCCCGCGACTTTGGCTATGCAGCCTTCATAATATGTCTCATGTGAGGGTTTTTTTGGAAGAGAAGGTCAAACGAGTGATCACGTGATGTTAAGTGATGAACGTCGCTTTAAAATAAAGAAGGATTGGTTAAAGTAATTCATGAGATGGACCGATCAGATTCGCACTGCCCTTGAAACCACTGTCCACGACGCTTTACACTCTGCTTCCGACAGGGGCAGATGGCGGCAAATAATACGCAAAAAAGTACTCTGTCGAGATGATCACGACCCTCAGCACTGAGGAAACCGACGCGAGGAGGAGGAGGTTAAAGTAATTTGTTAATCAATGTTATAGACAATATTTTATCTCAAATTAAATTTCAAAATATTCATCCAAATTATAGCCTATGTCTTATGAGTTTTCCATATTACAGTGAGATATTCAAAATCCATGGTAGGTAGTTTAGCTATTACAAATTTTGTATGTATATTTATATAGTTGGTCACGTACCATAACTGTGAAATGGGCGTTCTAGAATGTGTCTAGTATAAAAACATTTAACATTATATGTGTGAGTAGTGGTATTTGTATAATTGAAATAAATGTATTTAAGTGAACCCTACTTTAGCATGGTTGTGATTTGAAAGTCAATGAAACGAAAAAGCGAGACAGTAAAAAGAGACAGACACATAAATTCATAACATTTTACGTGGGAGAAAATGAGATAAGAAGCATAATAAAGGGTTTTGGTACCAGGCGATCATAGATGAAGAAGAGATTGTCTTACTCGTGTCATAGAATATACCATAATATTATATTCAGACGTCATGCGCACGACTATACTATAATATTACTACATAGACACCAGGAGAACATAAATATGGCAGCGGTGATAGTAGTGGCGTTCATAGTGGTTGAAATTATGTATGATCCTAGCATACATGTACCAGGACTTCGGATGGATGGATATGCAGTTTAGAGGTTTCATGTAAATTTTGCATCGGATACATAAATTTCATTGAAAATGTACAGCGGTCACTGGCACTGTATCAACAACAATATCAAAAACAGCAATTGACGCAGTATTCAAAAGATTGACAATATTAAGACTAAAGTATTTATCTCAAATTTTAGTTAAGTACCTCCTAGCCTCTTGTATCATTTATCGAAAATATAAGCTCTGAGTCTAAATAATTCTATGTAATATAATAAACGAATAAATTCTAAAACAATTATCAAACTTTGTATTACTATGATCCCTACTAAATACTACAATTATCCTCTTCCCGAAATTTTACATTCGTCTCATTATCTTGAAGCCAAAATTTTTGAAGGTTTCACTTCTACCACGTGGAATTGCATTGCACACATGTTTTTTTATTCAATAAACTATTATATTTTTTTTTCTATGAGAAAATGGAGGAGACAAGAAACACTTTGACATTGTGGTGAGGGATATACTCTGCCTATTACAATATAATTCCGCTCTGGATTCCTGAAAAACACAATTTTCTGAGCGACATTGCAAATTCACTCATTACTTAGAAACATAATATGTTAAGTCTCATAGCTCAGTAATTTCACTAGCTACAGCAGCCATCGAACCAATTCACAATACAGCTTCACCTAGCCGGCATTCTTATGAATTTAGCTTCATATGTCTGAAAGAAAAAAATTGGTTAGAACTTAAATAAACTACTAAAATACAAAAAAGTGTGTATTTACTTATTTATACGCATTCTTTGGCGTAATAAAACAACTTATTCCTCCTGAAAATGTCTTAAAAATACTATGTGCTATTTTACGTTTGTAGAAAAAACAATATTGTAATAAAGAATGTATTAAATAAAAGCAATGCAAATATTGTTATACTGCACAATTTAGTAAAATAACGTGTTATTAAATATCATTAAATAATTGTTATACTATTAGAGATAAATTTGTTTTTTATTTTTTTTAAACTTGTATATATTGAATTTTATTTAATTCTCGTCCATTGGTTGTGGTTCAGTAGACATAAAAGTTACGAGAGGCTAAGATGAAGTATGATATAAATGGTCTAGTTGAACAGTTAACATCAATGTCGAATTTGCGTGACGCTGTGCGTGCACTTCTTAAAAATACACTCACATCATTATTCCCTATCTCACCGAAAGAAATGTAGCTTCAAAAATATATCTCAGGGTCAGAGATATACAAAAATTCCGATAAAAAGCCTACTTAGCTATGTTTGTACATACATACAGTACAAATCCATGCCATTTCGCCGGAGACCATAAAAAGATAAGTGCGCAAGTTTCATTAATTCCAACATTCCCATAACAGTTATTACAAGAAAGTGTATGCCGGGTTTTAAACGCGCCACACTCATGATGGATGGTCGATATTAATAATGTTATGTACCAATTTTTAGTGTTCCTCGTAAACATTAAGGGTTATAAATGAGAATGTAAATCGGTTCGAGATCGCCGTGACTCTCGTTCGTGATTCGTACGTGCAAATGATTTTAAACTTTAATTTAAGACGTGTAGACACTGAAATTGTGTTATGAGTTTCTTTTGCATGGGTTAATATACCGAGCAAAAGCTGAAGCTTTAATATTTTAACTTGTTAATTGCATGCGGTGCAAAACTTAAATAAAAACGAGTCAAGTGTGAGTCGGGTTTGCGTGCTGAGGGCGCCGAACCAATGTCGTAAGATCGTGAATGTAAGTTTTAATATCATATTAGTGTTGAATTAAAATAGCGTATACAGTAACTATAGAGAGGGCTATGCTCGGAGTTTCCCTGCGAGATCGAATCAGAAATGAGGACATTCATAGGAGGAAGTCACCGATATAACCCAGATGGTTGCTAAACTGAAGTGGCAGTGGGCAGGGTAACATAACTCTACGGAGAAATGGCCGTTGGGGCAGTAAAGTCCTCGAAGACCGGCGACCACGTAACGGAAGACGCAGTGTTGGTAGGCCCATCTACAAGCACTTCCCGTCATATAATATACCTGAGATAGAAGTTGCAGAAGAATCTAGCGGATCGGAGATTGCATGATTATGATTTAGTAGTTCTTCGTAGTGTGCTGTAAAGGGGACTAACCAACCAAAGATGAGAATAGTACAATGAGGCGAAATCTACGATGAAACATTCATGATAATGAAATTTTAATTACAATAACTAACGGCTTTTATTCAAAGTCAAAGAATCTTTATTCAATTAGGTTTAAACTAAGCGCTTTTGAATCGTCACTACAAATATTTCTTTTAAATTACTGAATTTACCATATTATGTTCATAAAAAGTTGAGCTCATGAGAAGAACATACAAGAAACTCAACGGCTACTCTTTTCAATCAAAATAGAGTATTTTAGAAGGTCTGTAATATACATAACAAATAAGTTTGTAAGGTGCTTCATCCAATATTATGAGTCGTGTTAAAATGATATAAATTATTTCATAAAATATATTAAATATATCAACCTTTATAACTTCAACTCGTTGTTTGTGTAAGGATGCTTCGTGAAAATGATGGTCGTGATTACTGTCACAATTAGTAATTCTATCCTAAAAATAAAATATTAACCATAAATAATAATAACACGGTAATACAATCAATTTTAATCAAAGTAAATTCTCATGACCTAGAATCTAGGCAAGAAACAGTAAGATATTCATAACATTATAATATGTAATTCTATAAATCAGAAGGGACGTGTTACTTGTTACCTAGTCCATGCTACTTGGTACAGAGCTCCCGTGTGAGTTATATAGCATCTGTAACACGGCCGGATGCTGCGTTGTTCATTTATACAATAATCATATCTATCACGATACAGGGTGTTGATAAAATTCAGTTATGTTTTTTTTTGGGAAAAAATTATCAATGATTTTGAAGTTAAATACTTCTTTAGGCACGTTTGTGAAAAATTATGAGAGTGAATTTTTACGATGCGCACGCACACCGTCACGCAAATTCGACGCCCTGACGTAAGCTGGTCAACTAGATCATTTTTTTATGTATTATGAAAATAAGATACGAGACGAGCAGGACCGTTCAGTTGATTGTAACTGATACGCCCATTACAACGCAGTGCCACTCAGGATTCTTGAAAAACCCAAAAATTCTGAGCAGCACTACAAATGATGACGACCTTGAGACAGGATGTTAATTCTGATTTGCCCAGTAATTTCTCTAGCTACGGCGCCCTTCAGACCCAAACACAATAATGCTTACACATGACTGCTTCACGGCAGAAATAGGCGCTGTGGTGGTACCCTTAATCTAGCCGGCATCCTGTGTGAAGGAGCCTGCCACTGGTGTAACCATTTATATTATACTTCAGCTACCAAGCTGTAACTCATTTGTCTATTGAACCATAACCAATGGACGAAAATTAAATAAATTTCAATGTAGAAGTTTTAAAATAAAAAAAATGAATTCCCTTATTCTATAAAAATAATTAAATGATATTTAATAACACGTTATTTAACTTAATTATTCGGTATGATATTATTTTCATTGGTTGTATTTAATACAATAATGTGTTTTTTCTAGAATCATAAAATAGCGGGAGGTATATATTTTTTTAATTATGAGTAAACACACTCTTTTATTTAAATTTTTGACGACGGACCATGGTCATCGAATGGTATTTGCTCATAATTTTTTTATTAGGAAGTAAGCGAAGCCCTTTATCAAAATAGTATGAGAGAGTACTGATAAATCTACGGATCATTGATTATTTTCTCTTACTAGATATATGATGTTATTAATTGGATTAAGGAGCTATAAGTATTATCGTGTCATTACAAAAAAGTTAAACACGTGTTGAACACTTGTTTTAAAACATTTCTATCACTAATCCGTGTCTTTCGTTGTTTAGCGTCAATCTTTAAACGTCGCTTAAATAGTTTGACATTGTTTAACAAAATACGTATCTAAGCTTTGTTTATATATTTTTTTGTAATAACACCGTATCAGTTTAAAATCTTTAACTGAGTTTTGGGTATCATAATTTGTAATTATTTATTACTAGTTGACCCGACAGACGTTGTTCTGTATATAATAAATAAAATAATGTTTTTATATGAATTTGTCAATAATAATATCATAACATCAAAAATTACTTCGTAAAATATGCACCCTGCTGTCGTAATGAAATTGTTTCACAGCAGAACTGTCAAACCGTGCGTCAATAAATTCTCTCATAGAAATTATGTATGGACACATCAAAGGAAAAACAAATTTGTTGTTTTTATTTAATCTAGCAGCATTTTCCTATATATTAAACCTTTTAAACCTTCTCTGGACTTCCACAAATATTTCAAGATCAAAAGTCAAATTCAACTTTGACATCTATCTATATATATAAAAATGAATTGCTGTTCGTTAGTCTCGCTAAAACTCGAGAACGGCTGTACCGATTTGGCTAATTTTGGTCTTGAATTATTTGTGGAAGTCCAGAGAAGGTTTAAAAGGTTTAATAAATAAAAAAATGCTCGGAATTAAATAAAAACAATGTTTGTTTTTCCTTTGATGTGTCCATACATAATTTCTATGAGAGAATTTATTGACGCACGGTTTGACAGTTCTGCTGTGAAACAATTTCATTACGACAGCAGGGTGCATATTTTACGAAGTAATTCTTGATGTTATGATATATTATTGACAAATTCATATAAAAACATTATTTTATTTATTACACACAGAACAACGTCTGTCGGGTCAGCTAGTGAGTAATAAAGAAGAAATTATTTGCATAGTAATAGAAATTGAATATTCCGTTCACTTGAATTTTGACTCTGGTCTAAAAAGAACTAGCTGTATTTCGAATCAGACAACAGTAGAATAAGCTCTTATTAAGGAGACGTTTCTCGAACAATGCTCTACTTAGATTCCTTTGTAATGAGAACGCCTCGTCACTCTCTTTAACTGGTTCACTAGTTATATAAATTGATCTTGTTTTAATGATTAATTCTAATGATGCTACAATTCATATGCACTGCAATTTGTATGCCGCTTATTTTTTTTTGTCAGGGTAAAAGAGGGCAAACGAGTGTAGGTAATCCGATTTAAAATGCTCACCGCCGCATTCTCCTGAACCAATAGACTTAGAGGAATCGCAGGAGGGTTGCTGTCCTTTAGAAAGGTATACGCACCATGTTTGAAATTACCAATGTCGTATCGTCCATGAAGCTCATGATACAGTTTGACTGTGGCAGAACGTCACTTAAGGTTTAAAACCTGATGATGACAAATATATCCAAGTATCTTTTTTTTTATGGAATAGGAGGACAAACGAACGTACGGGTCACCTGGTGTTAAGTGATCACTGCCGCCCACATTCTCTTGCAACACTAGAGGAATCACAAGAGCGTTGCCGGCCTTTAAGGAAGGTGTACGTCTATTTTTTTATTGAAATGTGGAAAGACTTTCACGCCATTTTAAGTGATGGGTAAACCATGTCACTACAAACAGTGCGGTTTTCAAGGAACTTTCTTCCACGTTCCACAAATCCGTAACCAACACTCAAGTAGTGCTGGCACACTATCGGCGACAGAAATACAAATACAAATTTAAGTTATCCTCATTACAACGATTAAGTGGTCGACTGCCTCTGTCTTTTTCACCATGAGTCGTAGTACTACCAGCTCATCCGCGACATCAATTTCTTTAAGAGCACTAGTAGCATGATGGGATAAGTTACGCATATGCCTGGAGTAGGTGGCAACGGACAAGCTGTCCAAGGTGGTCGTCTCAGGAAATCCCTCGCAATTCACGATGATGGTCCCCACCACATTGCCGTTCTCGTTGATCCTGGTCATTGTGTTGGTCGAGAGGGGACCCATACAATTTTGTGCTATCTCCATTATTTAATACAAAAACGAGCTCAGGGCTACGTAAAATAAAAAAAATTATAAATTTGCATCCAAAACGTCCACTTGCATGCATATATCCCGTGCAAAGTAGTTTTCATTTATATTGGATACTGAATGGTCATTAATTATAATTGTATTCTGGAGACATAAAAAGATTCACAAGATCAAACTGTACAATTATGAAATATCATATGATAACTACAATAATGACTACAGAAATTAACTTATACTATGTGGCCATCTAGCATTAAAATGTTCATATCACAAATTAATAATTAATTCAAGCGGTCCAGTTCTTATCCCAGATTGAATTTCTCAAGCCTCGGGCGCAATGTCATTGATTTTCGAATCAAATCAGCCGGCTTTATTATAAATGAAGTCATAAATATAATACTGATGTCTTAATAATATCTATTGAATACTTCTAATGTATTGGTGATAGCAAGGAGTAGTATAAGACTTCTCAACGTTTTTTAATTCAAATAAATAAACATAAATAAAATACTTTTTAAATCATTAAAACGCGTGTTATTTAATGTGTTTTGCATTAGTTTTGGGGTAAAAGTTACATTTTTATTATTATTTTAGTGAACCCGACGTGACCTTTTCAGAGCACGTTTTCAGGGGGACTGCAACAATACACGAAATTACACGCGTTTTAATCGTTTAAAAAAGTGTTTTATTATTTGTGTATTAATTGCGTTTATCAAAGGAAATCTATATATATAAAAGAGGATGTATGTTTGTATGTTCCCTAATAACTCCTAAACTATTCAAACGATCTCAATGAAATCTTTTGTAATAGATTTGTTGAAGCTCAAGGAAGGTTTACATATATAGTTTGTTGTGCCAAGATCGCACCCACGCACTCATCCACGCATTTACCATATCTCTCGAAGCGTTTATTGACAGAACAACGTCTGTCGGGTCAGCTAGTACTAAATAAAAATACAATAAAATTAACTTGTGCGTTCTGGTTATTGGTAACATCCAACTGGCAGTGCTGTGAATAGACATTCCATTATCAGGTTTGTAAAGAAAATGTTACCTACCCCTTTGGATAATCGCATGATTTGCTGATAATAAATAATAAAATCATAAAGTCATAAATTTTCTCAAGCTTGTTTTATGTATAGATCGTCATTGTACACAAATAAATTTGAAAACAAAATTTTACGAACGATGCGGGACTCGAACCTACGATCTCTGGCGTTCCGTGCCAGTGCTCTGCCAACTGAGCTAACCGTTCGAGTGACGTATCGTCATAAAATCTTGTACGCTTTGTTCAACTCTCAGGTTGTAGCTTCACCTACAGGATCTACTTTACATTTGATAACCTGCTCAACCCCAATATTTGCATATTAGGAAATTGACTTGAGATGTCGCTCTTGTAAATCTTAACAATTTGTTATGTTTTTAAAGTGATAACCCTTACTTCTAGGATTAATACACAAATAAAATTTGAAAACAAAATTTTATGAACAATGCGGGACTTGAACCCACGACCTCTGGCGTTCCGTGCCAGTGCTCTGCCAACTAAACTAACCGTTCGAGTGACGTATCATCACAAAATCTTGTATGCTTTGTTCAACTCTCAGGTTGTGGCTTCATGTAAATAATATGTTAAAAAAACTAACTAACACTAACCAGTACTACTAGGATAAAATTACTAGAAGCTGTTAGTTTGTAACATACGTTAAATTATGTATTCCAGAAGAATGAGTTATATTTGTTTTTTATGGTCAGCTAATACCAGGCGAAACATTTCGCAGACAAGTTTTTTATTTTTCCTTAGAGATTGGCGCCAATACATTTTTACGACACATTGAAATCGCTATTCTTAACAATTCAAATTCAAATATTTTTCGAACGTCAATAACTACCACCCCTTCAAAATAGACTGCCTCGTACCTGAGAAGAACGGGCACAAGAAACTATACGGCACTTATAAATTAATTTTTTTTAATTTATTTTAAATAACACGAAAATGTATCAATAATGCCAAGGCGCGCTATTAAATGGTTCTTATTTATTATCAGGCAATGATGATACAATAATACTACCTATTTCGGTAATGTCATTACTGGTGACTAAAACTCACAAACAAAGAAATTTTATACAAAACTTATAGCTACAATAATGCAGTTCCGTATTTGCCCAAAGAAGGTAGTCAAAATAATGAACACATTATATTTTCATTCATATTCGCGACTCTACAAACATGAGTTCTACAGAAAGATCAATGAATATTACGAATTTCGTAAATAGGATCGTGTGAATTCATTTATGACTGCATCCTTTGTCCAATACATAATTAATGACATCGAAATACTTTTGAAAATAATACAGTTTTGTTAAATGCACGGCTGGACAAATTCAGCCAAAGCTATGTGTGAGAAGTACATATATATATCTTTGTTCTCATCACAATAAACGCTTAACATCTTTTACGATATAATATGTAATGCTCATATAAATTTTTATTATGTGTATTTATAATGTTAAAAGTGCGACTGTTAATTATCACATAAAAGCCGAAACAGCAAAAATTTCGTGTAAATTTATCGTTATCATGAATGACCACGTATTATGTGGTCGTAAGATGTTTGCAGTTTCGGATAAGAGTGCTGATTCGATGGAGTTCAAATTAAGCAATAACACTTACTTTTACAGATATGACCGTTTCGTGGGCCGTATCGATTTCCATGCGTAGTGCGCATTAAATTTTATATTTTGGACACTGATCAAGGTGTCGGCGGTAGCGATTTTAGTACATAAAAGCAATTGCCAAATTGGGTAAACAAAATTAAATATAACAAAATAAAATAAACAATTACCTTAATAAACATGACTGACTAAGAAAGTAAAAGAATACCTACATGATAAAACAAAAATGTTATAAAATAATAGTTGCATTATTTTTAACTAAAATAAGGAGTTTCTATAGTATGGTCAAATATTGATTATCATTCACAAGATCTCAATTTTATTAGAAATACTGAAACCTACAAATATAACACTTTGGATAAGTGGTGGATATCTGAAATAACCACTGACCTCTACTATATACCACTGGACTATATACCAACGTGCTTTTGTGCCTGTTAGATATTCGCCATTTTGGCGCTATTGGCCATGTAGAGCTCTGTGGTACTAAAATTAGTGATGATAACCTTAGCAAACATCGATAGATGGTGGGAAACTATTTCCAAAAATCAAAATGTGTACTTTATAAAGTCAATTCTTGAAGCATAAATAACACGTAAAACGAACGAAATTATTTCAAAATGTAAAAATACTTCAGAGTATTGTACCGTACTTGAGTGGCGCTTCAAATAGGCACAAAAAAATTGCTGTCACACATTTGGAACAGCCTGTGTAGTGGTATTTATACATGTCACTAGAAATAACATGCAATAAAAATACAGACACCACCTCTGCCTATTTTTAAGAATAAGAACTGCACCTTTGAAAAAAAACGCTAAAATCTTGCACTTAACTTTGTAATTAAATGTATAAATATTAATAATAGTAAATCATTAATTATTTTTCTACCTACATGATAACTTAAGTATGAAAAAATGTAAAAGATGTAACTACTATTTGGAGCTCTTTAATCTAGAAATTCTTTTAAAAGCTGGATAAGACAATGTTATTTGTGAATTAGGCTTTCAACGCTGTCAGTTCAAGAGTTGCACCAAACATGCGTTAGTCGTAACAAGTGATTAACAAGATCGAAATAATATTTTGATGTCCAGTCAAATTAAGTGTCATAAAAACTTAGCACGTACTTAACGCCAGATAACAACGACCACAAATTATCAGAGTGCAACAATAATTTCAAGTAACAACTTTATTCAAATTTAAAATTAAGCGAAAAATGTATGCTGGAGTTTTTCTAACAAACAGTTAATCAGGCCACTGATCGGGTGCTGCCAATCGGCTATGGGTTTGAGTCTAGGAAGAATAATTAATAAGTCTGTAATAATTTTATTCCGTTATCTATGTGATACAAATTTTTGTATATATTTTGACGTCAGAATGAATATTTTGAGCTCAGTTTATGAAACTCCCCATTTTTTTCAAGTATCAGGTCTTTTGTAAATATTGTTATCTTTGTTGATCTTCTATAAGTTTTCGTTGTTATGAAAATAAATTTCCTAACCAAATATATTTAGTAAGCTTAAAACAACCATATTGTAATTGTTTTTTATCTAAATAAGGGACGAGACAGGCAGGACGTTCAGCTGATGGTAATTGATACGCCCTGTACATTACAATGCAGTGCGTTCAGGATTCTTGAAAAACCCAAAAATCTGATCAGCAATCTACAATTGTGCTCGTCACCTTAAGATGTTAAGTCTCATATGTCCAGTAATTTCACTAGCTATAGCGCCCGTCAGATCGAAACACAACAATGCTTACACATTTTTGCTTCACGGCAGAAAATTTACCGCCTTTTACTTTACCACCCAAAATCTAGCCGGCATCCTGTACAAAGAAGCCTCCCAGTGGAAAAAATATTCATAGATAGCTGGTTTTTGTTTTCCATTATGTAAGAAACTTGCCCGTTTGCCCTCTCTAACATTAAATGGCTAATTTTACCTATCTAGCTCAAAAAAAGTACCTCTACTACCTAAAAATAGAAAGCAAAAGGTGTTTTAGTTTATTTAGTGAGTAAAATATTTTGTTTTTGGCCTTTCGTAGAGCTAAAAACCATATAACTATATATCATGATAATAAAATTGTTTTTCTAGTCTGGCAGCTTATCACACTTTCGCTAATTATGTCGCAGTAATTGCCTTTCTCAGTTATAAAGGCTAATTAAAGTTCCTTGTTCCTAAGGCTGGCTCTACTTAGAGAATAGTAACTCGGATTCCTTATTTGTTTATGTTTCCTTAGGTCAGTTAGTTTCTAGTGGTATTAAAATGTTGCTGCTCTTGTCACAATTAATTGAATTAAAAATTAGTTCTAAAATAGACATTGTTAATCCAGAATGGATGTTAATATAAGTTATTATTATTTAATACTATTAAAGTGCAGTATAAAAATAACAACTTTAAATAACATACATATAAATGTCCCATATGGACATAATCATTTATTATTACCATTTAACGTAAGACCGTTAGAGTATCAAAGGCCGAGTAATTTAAGAACTAAAAAAAATCCAAGAGTTTTTTTAAATTTCCATTCCAACGCATTCCAAAGCCCAAAACATGTATAGTATAAGAATGCTAACTAATGTAATACCTTATATAATAAACTAATTGCCTGATAACAACAAAAAAATATACAAGCTTTCTAAATAAATTATATTTAGAACTACAACCATATTTATGTGTAGACTAATGTAGATATTAAAATATCATTGTCTAATATTATAATTATGGCAATGTAACGTCAACGTTACATTTTAAATTTTCGTTTTAATTCAAATTCAAATGTTTTTATTCAAAATAGGATGTGAAATCACTTATTGAAAGTCAAAAAACTACCACCCATTCCCAAATGAATGCCTCAGGCCTGAGAAGAATGGGCGCAACAAACTCAGCGGGCTTTTTTTTTCATCAAAAATATGTTTTACAATTAAAGCAAAGTAACAAAGTAACATTGTACAATTAAACTTATTATTTAATAGCCTGAGGGCGGTCGCTCCATTCCCAATCTGTGGTATCATTAAGAAAGTCATTTATGTTATAGTAACCTTTACCACACAAACGTTTTTTAACAATTCTTTTGAATAACGATTTCAAAATCACGAGTGACAACATACCCAGATAAACCCTTTAGGGGTTTTCGGTGTATTTAGATGTAGGTATGTTACTTTTGTCTTTTTTCTTGTCTCTCACAAATAAAAATTTAAGCAAATTAAAAGTGTGCCAACATGGGACTGAGCGCAGTATAAATAATAATAGCAATAAAGTAAGAATAATAAACATAAGAAAGAAAACTAAAATGGAAAGAATGGAAAAACAATTAAGCAGCTAAAATGGCGTTGGACAGTATATGTGATAAGAAATAAGATAATTGGACAAAAGACATTATAGTGTGGTATCCAAGATATGGAAAAAGAAATAGAGGGAGCCAAACGATACGATGGGAAGATGATATAAAATGATTGCTGGATCAACATGAAAAAGAACAACTTACTACAGGAAAATGTGGAAAGATCTGGTGGAGGCCTATGTCTTGTCCTGACAAGCGAGCGATGATGAACATATTAGGTGTAATATAATGATAATCATTTAGTATATTAAGTTGTAGATTAAGTTAAAAATGTACTTTTTTAATTTGCTTGCAATAAAGGCTTCATTCATTAATTCATATTACTTTTGGTGTATGTTTTATTTTGAACAATAAATGAGAAAAATCTACCTGGGTCTAAAACCGGGACCCCCTAGAGAAGTAATAAGGGTAATTAATAGCCACTGGGCCATGACGGTGTCGATAACATAAGATAGTTCACCATCTTTGTTTAAAGTAGATACATTATAGTATAGAAAGTGTTTGTTGTTTTGTTAGATAGCATCGAGGTGTAGGATCAGATAAGGTGGAGATTGACACAGAAGTGGGCAACTCTCAACGGCCGACGGAGTTGATTGACGGGCTAGGTGCTAATGGGCAATTGTGAGCTCCGCTGTGGGCTCCGATCACCGGAGTATGATGTCAAATATGGTACTGGACTTGCTATTATAAAAGCTTTACATAACTTGTTGTATCTCTTATGAGTTATTATGGAGAAGTCCTTAGTGGGAACAAATGAAATAAATCACATTAGCGATGGCTGGCTTGATTTTTTTTTTCAACCGATTTAGCTTTACAATGTTTGTTTTTGCGTATCTATGCACGGATTTAAAAATTATCATAATCTATAAAATAGTTGAGGAATTTTATAAAATAACACACACTTTAACTTTAACAAGCTTATCTGTGTTAGCTGTTGAAATTGAAATAAAATAAATAAATTTAATAAATATTTTAATAGAAAAAAACAATTTTCAATCACATATTTTACTACATAGATTGTACCTATGTATGTATATGTATTGTATCTATTGAAACGTTAACAATTACAAATTAGTGTATTAATAATAATAATCATTTATTTCAGGCATAACCCATAGAAAATACAAATTAAAATCAAAATTTCAATTAAATTACAACTAAATCGAATTAACTAACCATGCAAAAAAAATAAATTAAATAAATTACAAATTACTTACTTATATTAAATATCTTATTTCCTATTTTTATTTAGATGGATGTCCATCCATCTTTTGAAAATATCGTTATTATATACATTGTTAGAGACAGTCATCAGAATTCCGTTAGTGGAGCGTCTCATTCGATCCCAAAAAGAAGCAATTCTTGTGCGAATTATTGCGAAGAAGTCGGGCACTCTCGCTCTCGCAAACATACTTGCAGCACTGCAATACCTTGGAAGTTTCATAAGAGCTCGATAGGAATCATTATATTGCACTCTTAGTGAACTTAAGGTCTTGTTTGAATAATTACACCACAGTTGGCAGGTGTACATACACATGCAATAAGTTTTAAATAGTGTTGTTTTCACCTTATTGCTGCACTTTGCAAACCTTCGTGCTATCATGTTGCTACGTACCGAGAGCGCCCTTCGCTCCCTCTCAATATCGCAGTCGTCTTTCAGATCTTCCGTTAAGATATGACCTAAATATTTGAATTGATTTACAATTTTTACACTATTCTCATTCAGATATACCCCAGGAATATTTTCTGGACCCTTTCCAGATTTAAATACCATCAAAACGGTTTTATTAACAATATACTTCAATCCATGATATTAATTTACGTAACCCTTTGATCGACGGATTCAGCAGGACCATATCATCAGCGTAACTTAAATTATTGATGCATATATTTTCCACATGACAGCCTATTCTGGCCCTCCTGAGTTCGACGATCAAATCGTTGATGTAAAGATTGAACAGATCAGGAGAAGTCAACCTCCTTGTCTCACACCGCAATCTAGTCTGTAGCCACTAGATAGGGTGTCACCCCATTTAACGCAGTTTATTTGGTTTCCGTACCAAAATTTTAATAAATTTATGATCTCAGTAGGAGCTTTCGTAGCAGAAAGCTTTTTCCAAAGAATGTCATAATTGACCAGGTCAAAGGCTTTACTTAGGTCAAGAAAGCATGCATATACCGAGGTTCTACGTTCTGTATAATAGCTCACACAACTCTTTAGTTTAACGATAGCTGAATCCGTTGACAAACCTGGTCGGAAACCAAATTGTGCGTCATCAATATTGATAAATCTTTGCAATACCGGGTGAATTAGACGCTCCAGAACTTTACTAATAATTGTGCCAAGCGAGATGGGCCTGTAATTTGCAGAATCATTTAAATTGCCTGTTTTATTTTTAACGATAGGAACTACTAATGTTTTTGTTAAAGAAACCGGTAAAAATTCATATTTTATGCATAGATTAAAAAATGTACATAAATAATGGTATACTTTATCTGTACCCCACACTATGTGTTCAACACTAAGACCATCATGCCCAGGTGACTTACCGCGTTTAATAGATTTAACTGTATTTCTAATATCTTCAGGCGTAAACTGTATAAAACAACCGGAAGAATATAACTCTGACCTTGGTACTTTTTTGGTGTCGACCACACAATTTGTGGTCAGGGGTTTGGCTCTAAATTTAGTTTTAAATATGTTGGCAATATGTAAAATTTCTTTAGACCCATCTATGGATACCGGCCTACAATCCTTACCCTGTAGTCTTTTGGTTGCATTCCAAAATTTTATAAAATTGTTTTCTTTCTGATGTGTTGCTAAAATATTCATTTTAATGGATTCTTCGTTTTGTTGGCTCCATTTAAGTTTATTTTTGAATTGGTTGTCTCTTACGTATACCTACAGCGTTTTAAGGTTTCAGTTTAACAATTATTCAGGCATTTCTATACAGAAATTAATTCTATTATTGAAATGGAACTGATGATAAAGACAGTAATTTTTATTTTAAGCTTGGCACATACCTCATAATATTCATTTATTTATTTAAGTATTTATTTTATTAGAAAAACACAAACAGAAATACAAATACATGTGTAGACAATGAGTTATAAGAATTATGATACATGTATTCTAAACCACGTGTTCCGCTGATTTTTCACAATATTGCGTTATATACGCTTAATACTACCTACTAGTGCTTATTAAATTAAGATTAAAAATAATATTTAAAAGTAATAGTAATAGTGACATATAATATATATACATATTATAGTAATACACTAAAATATATGTTATACCTACAATCTATATTACACACAATTACCTATATATATATATATTTTTGGAGCCTGTATTCTATGTATAGTTCATATTTAAATTTTGTGTTCGTCTTCTTGCTTCTTTCTTAATATACTTATAACCTGGGATTTAAATGTGGACTGCTTGTCATAAAAATATCTAAATTAGTGAAGTATTCATTATATCTATAACACATTATATATATTGAGTAAATTTATTTTCTACGTTTTAGTTCATTTACTCTAAAGTATATACGTATTCGAAATCGATATAATTTTTGTTAAACAGTTTTATAGCATCAACATAAGGAATCCAATATCCTTTTCGGTATTTTAGTGTTATACATATTCGTACAAGTACGACATTTCGTTTTAAAATAATTTGTGTTCTGGTTTTGCAAAGAGTGGGTGTTTTTTTAAATCAATAAGTTTTAACATTATTTTTATTTTTAAGTGATATGCCTCACTGCTGGGATTAAATATACATTTTTTACCAATATTCATGGATGATGAGTGTGACGTGTGAAGTGTATATTTAATTAAAAAGAGCGCAAAAAAGGTAGAGTTTCTTGCGCCGCTTCTTCTCTTTCAGAGCGCCATTTGTTTCTAAAGCGGTAGTAATATCTAGTATATTATAACAGGCATCAAAAAAAGTAAAGGAATCTAGTTTGAGAAAGTAAATGCCTTTTTATGCCTTTATTATATTCCAACTCAGATCATTGTAGGTATTAGGTATTTTAAGGACATTTTTCACAACTCGACGTCTACTGATTATATTTGTGTCAAAGTTATGCTGACTCAGTACAAATGGTTCAACTACAAACATGGTCTGTTTTCGTTATCGTTGAGAAAACGTACATGTGAATTTGAAAATTGAAAACATAATGGTAATAAACTGTAGGGATTAAGCCAGTGTCATGGAGATAAAAGGCAACGGTCTAAAAAACGCTAGTTTTTAGGCTCTAGATAGAAGGGGAATTCATTTACGTATCTAGGCCATGATGGTAAGGTACATTTTTTTTTTATGGAATAGGAGGACAAACGAGCGTACGGGTCACCTGGTGTTAAGTGATCACCGCCACCCACATTCTCTTGCAACACCAGAGGAATCACAAGAGCGTTGCCGGCCTTTAAGGAAGGTGTACGCGCTTTTTTTTTAAGGTACACATGTCGTATCGTCCCGGAAACACCGCACAAGGAAGCTCAATCCACAGCTTAGTAGTACGAGGAAGAAAGCTCCTTGAAAACCGCACTGTGGAGGACCGCCACACATCCAGATGGTGGGGATGATATCCTAATTTGTGGCGTGTCGTGGTGTGTGGTGTCGAAGGTGGAATTCGGTGGCAGGAATAAGGTTTAACAGCTCTTCGGAACACTCCTCGTGATAAATGCGGTAGACGACACACAATAAAGCGACGTCTCTACGCAACGCCAAGTGATCCAGCCGTTCACAGAGCACTGAGTCCCCGAAAATTCGAGCTTCTCTGCGTTGCACACGGTCAAATGGATCAAGCAGATACTGGGGTGCGCCAGACCAGAGATGACAGCAATACTCCATGTGTGGCCGGACTTGTGCTTTGTAGAGTGCTAGAATGTGGGCCGGCTTGAAGTATTGCCGTGCTCTATTAATGACCCCCAGCTTCTTCGAAGCCAATTTGGCTTTGCCCTCCAGATGGCCACGAAATTGGTAATCGCTCGAGATTTCGAGACCCAGTATTCCGATACTAGCTATTGGTACGTATGTCGGAATCAGATATATTATATCCGATCATATAAAATATATTATCTACCTACTGAGAACCTCCTCTAATCTGGGTGTGACGGGTGCTAAGTAGGGTGACTCAAAATACGAAGCGACTGTTTGAAAGGAAAGTAGATTATGTAAAATTATCTACAAAACAAAACACAATACTATAACTATTTTTGAAAGTGTTTGCGCTTTTTTGATGGTAATCACATCGTATCAAAGTCAAGTCAAAGTCAAAGTTTTTATTTGCATAAGCATGTTAGATTGATGTTACATAAATATTATAAAGTACATGTTTGCCACATTTATGACGTGCAAATTTTATAAAATACATTTCTAAATCATTAGTAACAATAATATCAATTTAACAAAAGATTATTAGCAGTATATATAATATATATATATATATATCGTCCTATTAATACCGAGCAAAGAAGGTTATTTTAAATAGTTTGGTTATATGTAGGATCAAGCAAAACCGCACTGTAGAGTAACGTCACATATGATATCCATGTTGGTGATGTATGGCGAAAATGAATCCAGTCGAAGGAAACGAGTCAAACAGTTCTTTCGTTGTGTACGTAAGTGCCTGTGTGTGTGCGGCTGGCTCCTTTAGAACTCGAATTATATTGTAATCGAATCTAACCTTGATTACTATTTATAAAATAATCTAATATTAATCTAAATAATAAGCTTAGTAAAAACAAACTTAGTCATTTGTTTCTATCGGATTCTTCTCAAGTGTTCAACAAGATGGGCTTTGGACATTATTGTGTAGGATGTTGCAAATCCCCTTTAAAACTTTAAAAAAAAGTAGGAAAACGGTTGACCTAAAGGCCATCTCTACAACTTCCCGCTTATTCTAGCACAAAAGTCTGATAAAAGTCCGAATTATATTCAAAATCTACATTTGTCCACACACACACACACACACACACATACATACATACATACAGACGTACGGACAACATCGCGGGAATAGTCAGTGGAGCTTCCTAGGCCTTAAATCGTTGAGATCTGATAAAAACTCGATTTTCGAAAAACGGGGTAAAACCAATCACTTTCCGATTTTTGAAAATTTTCAAGCGGAAAGTTAAAAAACTTGTCATGTAAGACCTAAATTATGGATGACATAAAAACGATGTCGTTCAAACATAACAATAAACTTGATACAATTTTATCGTTGTCCTAATTCAATATCTTGTACTCGTACATTTCCGAAGCAAACACAACCGTAAAATCACACTGAAATCGATAATACTATAAAGTATCAAGATCTCTTTTCGCTAAAATTCGGATAAACGTAACGGATCGATTCACATATATTCATATTACGCTCAAAATGGTACATCGCAATATATAACTTGCAAAATCAATGTCAACAAACATAATTGTCAGCTGCAACTCTGTTCAATTGACTTAAGGTTCAAGATCTGAAAAGCAATCGCAGATTTAAGTTTGTCTGTCTATATTTATAAGGTTTCATTGCCAAAAGATCGCGTATGTTATATATATTGTCCGAACCAAAAAGGGTCAAAATGAATTATATTTTCATGTTCATTAACTTCAAATGTGAAGGTTTTATTATCACTAAGTGAGCTTAAATTAGTTCAAAACCTTAAGGTGTTATTTATTATAAAAAATATTATTAACAATTTTTTTAGACAATTTTTTGTTTCACAGGTTTATCGTGAATAAATACATTCGGCCGTATAGAAAGGGTTATATTATTTAATTCAATATAACGTCGCAAATAAAGTTGAATAGGCCATACTCTCGGAAGATATTCGAACCAAATCAATAAAAAAGTTAACATGGCTTTCCAAAGCATAGGTACGTTATGGTGGCCCTCTCCCCTATCCCTCTAGGGAACACAAAAACCCTGACTTATTCCATTACTTGAATACTAAATTAGTTAAGATAGTAATTAGGTACTCTTGATTACAACTATATTTAACATAATAGTGAATCTTCTTATATTTTATACTTTAATTTATATCGAGGAAGCACTAACATAATGGTCTCGTCAATATTGGGTTGTAGGAAAACAAAGAAATACTCATTTCAAATTAAATATAAGGTCACGTGAATGCTCATGAGAAAGGTATTTCTTCTACCTCCAGAAGTATTGTAATTTTAAAAAAAAAAATTGCTTCGTCTGTACATTCGAATGACAATAATGTTTAATTTTTAATATCTTGAAAAATACATAAAGTACGAAGAAATATTATTAAAGAAAGCAGAAGTCTTCAGAACTCTAATTTGAATGTTTTTACGTAAGTAAATTATAATTTATGGTTAGTTTTAAAGTACACGATCTTAGTTTGATGTTGAGCCTACAAAAAGAAGTAAAAAAAATATGCCTCAGAAGATATGCAATAATCTTAGCGGGCTTCTTTTTATTTCATAAAAATATGGTTTCAATGTGATATCGTACAATAAAACTTATTATTTAATAGCCTGGGCTGTCGCTCTGTTCCCAATCAGTGCTATCATTGAGAAAATCATTTATAATTAATATCGTGACCACACGAACGTTTATTAACAATTCTTATGAATTTCGTGATACATTTGCTATGAACAGTTTCTGGGATCTTGTTGTTAAGCATATACATAAATAAAATAAATAGACCTAATTGTCGAAGTTTTAAAATTGCAAATAATAGATCAACATTTTTGTAGACAAGAAATAAAACAATTACTCAAACCATTTAACCAATGAAACAGTTCAACAGAACTTAATGATGATTCGCACAACACAGTTCTACGACTAACAAACATATTTCTCGAACAAAGCAACATGCATCCGGCTTGCTCTACTTAACTCTACATAGCTATTCACTTACTGTGACAATTATTAGCTCATTAATGTGTCAACTTTAATGATCGCGTCTTTGCCGTTTTATCCCTATTTAGTCTTCATCAAGGTTGCCAACGCATCATCGTGTTATGAGATGTGAGTTGCCATATCTCACGCTCGTTTAATATGTCAAATAGCATCTGTACATGTAGTATAACTGTAACTGTTCCATCTATACTGACTTAGATTCACAATAGACAACAATGATTTAGAGGACTATTGTCAGTTTGTCTATGTTTCTCAAGTCAAATTAAATCAAGTCAAGTCTTATCGTGTTCTTATACCTTTGTTCCACGTACAATCAAACTTGCAAACAAGCGCACTGCTTTAAGGACCATGATATTTCGGGGTGGGAGGGGGAGTGGCCTCACCCTCATCATCATCATCGTCATCATCATCAGCCGGAAGACGTCCACTGCTGGACAAAGGCCTTACCCAAAGATTTCCACCGTATTGCCTGCCCTCATCCAACGTATTCCGGCGATCTTGACCAGATTGTTATTATCGTTGTTACCCTCATCTCATCTTAATTGTATCCAAAAAGCAAATACACCTACCTACCTAAAAGAGTATGAACGAAGGTGATCAAATACGGGTGGTAACCCAAAACTCAATTTTATTTTATCGAATTGTGATGTTATTATATTTAAATAATTGTTCTTTTTATTCAAAACTTTTTAAAAATAATAAAAAAATTAAGGGTACTGATAGGTAATGGTAAGCTGATAAATAAATTAGGAACAGTCAAACCAAGGAGAACAAAATTTCAGCAAGTTAGTTTTCTCATTATCCCAAGTTTTTGATATAATCTCTACAGAGCTAGTGGCTTTTCTTATAAAAACACTTGATATCACAATGTCCAAGAAGTTTATAAAATACAGCTTATTTGCAGTATTGACCATTTGATTTAGATATTCAAAACTCTTATATCAATCATTATTTTTGATTATTACAAACCTTATAAACAAAAACATTACAAACCAACCTTTCTGTACAACTGTAGTCAGCATGACAACAGTCGATAAGCTACGAGTAAAAATTACTTTCATTACTATTTCTCATCTTTAAGTTTTTAGGGCTCATTTAAATGTCAAACACTCATTTATTTATCACAATTGTAGAGAATCTCGCTAACTCAGTTCTTACTCATCTAAATTTCCAGGTTGGTCCTACTCGCTAAGTACTCCAGTTCAGTTCAATATTGTTTGAACTCAGTACTATAAAGTGTGCTTAACATCATCATAGAGCATCATTTAAGCGTCAGTGGCGTAATAAGGTGATGTCAGTGGGAGGCTCCTTTGCACAATATGCCGGCTAGATAATAATAATAATAATAATAAATTTCGTTTATTTCAAAGATCACATACATTTTTAGTGGTATATTATGGATTATTATAACCATCATTTTTTATGGTACCACAACGGCGCCTTTTTCTGCCGTGAAGCAGTAATGTGCAAGCATTATTGTGTTTCGGTCTAAATGGCACCATAGCGAGTTAAATTACTGGGCAAATGAGACTTAACATCTTATGTCTCAAGATGACGAGCGCAATTGTGGTGCCGCTCAGAATTTTAGGGTTTTTCTAGAATTCTGACTAGCGCTGCATTGTAATGGGTAGGGCCTATCAATTACCATCAGTCCCTTGTTAACATAAAAAAATAAGGTAAACCGTTGACTCTCAACACGCCCACCACGTCTCAATGTGTTTTTCAGTTTTCAAATTAATTTATTCGACGTTTAAAAGGTCGGAAAAACTCTTCTGATTCTTCTGAAGTTATTAGAGAGTGTGGGCTGCGGTGATGACTTACCATGAGGTTACCTGTATGCTCGTTTGACCTATTTTATAAAAAATCATGATAGAATTGCAAGTACGGGTGCCTTGACGCTGATAGGCAGGCCACCAATTTTGTTAAATTGATAAGTTGCGCTTAGAAAAAAATTGAAATCTCAAATGAAGATTGACTATGGTTTATCTTATGAAATGAAAATGTTCTTGTAGAACACGGAACACTGCTCACAAAGTACAGGATCCCCTAAATTATTAATTATTACACTACAAAGTGTTTCTTACAATAACTTTACATTATTCTGACAGCTGTTATCCAAATTGCCTCTATATTCCAGCGCATGGGACATGTTCCTGCGAATTTAACTTATCTTTGTGATAATTTTAATGCAAATTCGAATCGTGACTTCGACACCTACCAGATTGAACCAGTTTTTATTATACAGAGTGTAGTATGATTGTAATATAATTATAGCATAAAGTTATCCTATCTGAATTTTTTTGTGTATACGTTTAATGACTGACACACAAACTCTATGACTATTTAGTTTTATTCTGTCTGTCTGTACGTCCTTTTATAAGTCAAGAACCGCTTGCACGATCTTCATGAACGTACATTTATGTGTAGATAGACCATGCGATCGGCTACCTAATGAATTGACTGTTTATAATTATTTTATTTTAAATTTGTAATTCAACGATTTCGGGAAACTTTACTTCGAATATATTTTTGCGTCCTTTCCTACTCAAAGTGTGTGTACAATTTTGTTGTTGACTATGTTTTTTTTTTATTTTAGTCATGAAAACATAACCAAAATAGAAACAAACAATCTCATGCAATATTAAATTCCTGTAAATTTCAATTCTATTTTGAAATACAGCGAAAAAATATCATACACCGATTTGAACAATAAAAATTTGAAAAACAAAAAATTATGAACGATGCGTGACTCGAACCCACGACTTCTGGAGTTCCGTACCAGTGCTCTCCCAGCTGAGCTATCCGTTCGAGTGACGTATCGTCATAAAATCTTGTATGCTTTGTTCAACTCTCAGATTGGGGCTTCATCTACAGGATCTACATTACAGTTGATAACGTGTGTAGAAATATGTAAGCATGACTGTCTTTCGGTTTGAAGGGCGCCGTAGCTAGTGAAATTGCTGGGCAAATGAGACTTGACATCTTATGTCTCAAGGAGACGAGCGCAGTTGTAGTGCCGCTCAGAATTTTATGGTTTTTTAACAATCCTGAGCGGCACTGCTTTTACTTTATAAAAAATAAAATATAAAACAGGCCAGCTATATTAGTTAAGTGTGGGAGACAAGCTACGTCTTACACTCGCAATATGTATGACACATTTTGTCAGGGCGGGCGAATTGCTCCAAATAGAGATTAACTCTAAACTTATTTTTTTTGACGTTTTCTATCTAGACGGATTAATATTAATGATCTAAGACTAGGATATTATTATTAATAAAAAAGTAACGATTTATTTTTTCAAAATTATAGATTGATGTAAAGTTGTTGTGTTGTAATTCTGACTATTATTATTATAATGATGAAACATCAATGAAATGATCTCGGTAAAGTAAAAACATATTTAATATTTCTGGCAGAACTATTAAAGTGGCACAGATCAGCATAAACTATTACCAATAAAAATCTAAACATAACAATGAAAACGTCAAAAATAAAACAGTGATAGCACGAAAATATCACGACATGCACCTAATGGTAATGAAACTGAAAATTTTAAAGTATTAAAATTGTTATAGTATGTTATTCTTAAGAGATAGTCATACACCATCCAGACTTTTCTGTAGATCTATATAAGACACATCGTACTGTGGCTCGAACCATCTCACCTATACCGAGGTCTCTCTCTGCTCTCAACGCTCTTCTCGAAGCCAACCCTGCTTGTGATTTATTTGCGGATGGATGGCACACGATTTTAACAGAGTGCTTGCGTTTTTGTGAGAGGAATGGATGAATGGTATATGGATGTTAATTCATTGTTAGTTATTTACAGTAAACTGTATATTTATAAACTATTATTTGTGTAATATGTTTAGTTTGTAATTAATTCTTACTTTAATATTAAAGTATAAATAAATAAATAGTACCACCATTTATTATTTTGTTATATCTCAAAGAGATAAGACAGCGTTTTCATTGAAAGCTCCCAGATGGCTTATGTTTTTCCAAAACCTCCAACAAATATCGTTACTGTATACAAATATTTACACAAGAACTTAACAAATTATATACTAAAACCTTCCTCGAGCATAACTCTATCCTATGGTGAAAAAAGCATTAAAATCAGTGCAGTACTTTTTTAGTTTATCGCAAACAGACAGACGGACAGACGCGGTGGAGGATGTTTCTTATAATACGACGTAGTGATAACACCAAGAGTACATATGAAAGTACGTTACTTTCGTGTACGTTGCCCCATAAAAATATTACAAGTATTTAATTTTATGAAGACTACTTGAATATAACATAAGATTTTACTTTCGCTTTTTTTAAGTATCTCTTCTAATGCAGAAGGTAAGATATAAATTTATATAGAGAGGCCAAAGTATGTATACTCGTAATATAGCTATTTCTCTTGTCTCTAAGGTCTTTGTTATCAATGAAATTTTAGCAGCAGTTACTGCCATGTTCTGTTGCCTATTTATACAATTAAAAAGCACCCTATATAATAAAATAATTAAAATTAATAAGTACTTATTAGAAACCCACGACCCGCCCATGGTGTAACCTTCAGTACAAAACCGTTGAGCGAACATTTAAATAACACGTTATATCATAATTTTGTGGGAATAACACTCGATACAGATTCAGTGCGAAAACGTATTGGTTTATTCCGCACTGTTCCTACTATTTTAATTAATCATTTCATTTAATTTTCAACTATTAGTATTTTTAATAAGTACCACATATTACGTCATGATTATCAAGGCGACGCCAATCGTGTTTATTAAAAATCGAACCCTTACAGGGAACACTAGCAGCACTTACAGCAACTCCTAGAAAATCTACAAGAAATTATTTCTGCCCATTATTAAGGGGCAAAAATTTTTGCTAACAACCGAAGGCTTCAGTACTAAGAGTCTTTCTCCGTCTTTCTGTCAGTGGCCTATACTGATCTCATAAGCCGCAATAGTTGGACGTCTGAATGCGTACTGTTGCCGTAAGATCGAGTAGTAAAAACCATTCCAAAATGGCTGCTAAGCAAAATAAAAATAGTTTCCTTTACACAAGTATTTAAAAAAATACATACTGTTATATCTTGCACAACGGTATGTAACCATCCGTGTTCAAATTTTAATTTATAAATAAGAATAAAATAAACGTACCTTTAAATTACACGCAAGAACAAACAAATGAAATGTTAAGGTATGCCTGATGTATCTATAATTTCCGATTATTAATTCAGCATATTAATTATAAGGTCTCCTGAATAAAACATAGTGATTAAACATATAGGCCTTAATTAAGACATTTAATAACTTACACTTTTATTCATAATACCAAAATTATACACATTTAAACATAAAACCCCAAGTGGTATAGAACATTAAGTGTCGCTGTGTATCGATCATCAAGACTCATTAAGGTTAATATCGAATTTTGAGTGAAAATCGATTTAAATGTATCGATGAAAGTTTCGATTGCCGATACATTATATCGTATTCGTTACTCTATACTTAAGCACGGGGGCTTAATTTATGGTTTACAAGTTTTAAAAAGCAATTCGGTTTGAAATGATTACTGGTTGCAAGGTGGCAATACTATACACTGTCAGTTTGAATCTTATAGAGATTTTTCAAATAATTAAACACTTTTTTATTCTCAAGTATTAATTTATAAATTCATGAAAATTTTATTTATTAAATAGCTGCCACTTATAGAGCTAAGTGGAGCACCACCATTATGGCCAGATAAACTGGAATAAGAAAAACTGTTTTCTTTGCAACATTAAAGATGTTTGAAGTAAAAAATTTCGTGATTTTTCTTATATCCCAGTATCGCCATAGAGTATTGTGCCGTCTGCTTTTGCTCACGGCTATGTTGACAGATGCCTACTAAGGTGTTAGCAGTTAAGGTGCCGGTGACCTTTCTTTGCTGGTGGAGCTTGAGCGATTGCTCCCCAGAATATACCTTCCACATGGGTGGGCGTGTATGGACACGAGCAGTTCTGTCTATATTATGGAGGTCTACATGATTATAATGATCGACGGCGAAGAAAGGTTATAGAACGAAACAGAAAGAGAATGAATAAAACATCACGCACTGCTCTTGCTGAGCATTATATTGGCTTTATATCAGCTAGTAGATGAAAGGTAGAATATTCCACTACTCTTCTTTGTGCCGCTCAGAATTTTACGGTTTCTCAAGAATCTTGAGCAGCACTACATTGAAATGGGCAGGGCGTATCAATTACCATCAGCTTAATGTCCTGCTGCTGCTCTTGTCTCATATCAGTATGGGTGAATATCTATTGAATATTAATATGAAAATCGATTTAAATGTATCGATGAAAGTTTCGATGGCGGATACATTGTATCGTGTTCGTTACTCTATACTTTAGCACGGGGGCTTAATTTAT
Source organism: Leptidea sinapis (assembly GCF_905404315.1). NCBI lineage: Eukaryota > Metazoa > Arthropoda > Insecta > Lepidoptera > Pieridae > Leptidea > Leptidea sinapis. The sequence goes on along the minus strand of NC_066305.1, from coordinate 4,112,100 downwards.
GGTATACAAGTTTTATGCAACACCAAACACAAGTACCAGTGGGAGGCTACTCTGTACAGGATGCCGGCTAGAATATGGATGCGCCTATTTCTGCCGTGATGCAGTATTGTGTAAGCGTTACTGGGCCAATGAGACTTAACATCTTATGTCTCAAGGTGACGAGCGCAGTTTTATTGCCGCTTAAAATTTTTGTGTTTTTCAATAATCTTGAGTGGCGCTGCATTGTCATGGGCAAAGCGTATCAATTACCATCAGCTGAACGTCCTGCTCGTCTCGTCCCTTATTATCATTAAAAAAACTGAGCAATGCTTGATTTGGCTTTATGCCAGCTAGTAGATGAATGCTAGAATATTCCACTACCCTACTTATCTATAAATGATATCCATAATTAATCGCGAATATCACAGACATACATCAAGATGATACGCGTCTCCGTATACGATAGCCAGTAACTGTTAATTTAATAGCTACTTTATGCCTTCCGTTTAGTATGTGATAAATATACTGCATCGTTTGATAAGTATCCATTATGAACTGGTGTTTGAGTACATTGCTTATGAAGGTCATAAATACCTGCTGAGGTCTTATGCTAAGCTAGCCCCGTTATAGTGCCCGCGTGTTTAGATAGGTACAAACCGCCATCTTTGTGACAACATGGTGACGTCATTATTACGTCACGTCTAAGGTGGCGATTATTGAATTTCAAACACTTAAATTTGAAGAAGCGCTCTCCAGATTCCCTGTCACACGACACCATTGTTCAGGATAATTTCGCATTAACCTAATAATAAATACACATAACAAGTCCTGTCATAAATACTGAAACAAAGAAAAAAGAAATTCTATTGCAAATAACATTTATTACTTTTACAGTGTTCTACTTTAATACATAAATATAAAACAATTTTTAAATACTAAAAGCTTATTCGAAGTGGTCTAAATTGGCTGCAATACAGTCCTTTAAACGTTGAGGCCAGTTATCAATAGAAACACGCACTCTTTCCATGGGAAAATTCTTCACTGCCAATCGTACGGATTGTTTTAGGGATTCCAAATTATCATGGCGTTATAGCAAGCCGTACTCTCTGATACTGATCATAAATAATTAGCCAACGGGTTAAGATCGGGACTAGACAACGGCCAGTCTTCTGATGAAGTCTGAAACGTACGTTTCTAACCAAGAGTGTGTAGTCCGAACTATATGACCCGGCGCAGAGTCTTGCTGGAAGGACCATTCTTGGTTATTGAACATGGTGTTTTAAGGGGCTTCACAACCTTCTCAATAATGGTATCTTGATACACTTGTGCCGATGTTTTAATACCTTTTTCACGTTTTTAATACCTCGTTCATAGCTAATAACCCACCCAACCATAACTAACATCGGATAGTGCCCACGTTACACTCTGTCGACTAATTGGGAATTTTTTTTATGGAATAGGAGGACAAACGAGCCTACGGGTCACCTGGTGTTGTGATCACCGCTGCCCACATTCTCTTGCAACACAAGAGCGTTGCCGGCCTTTAAGGAAGGTGTACGCGCTTTTTTTGAAGGTACCCATGTTGTATCGTCCCGGAAACACCGCACAAGGCAGCTCAGCTTTCTCTTTTGCAGTATGGGCCAGGGTGTCATTCCTCATGTGCAACGGCGGCAGGGACGGATGGTTGAAGTTACCAAGAGCAGCTTTCGACAACGACCAGAACTTGCGTGTTCCGGTCGGGTAACTGGAAAGCTGCTCGACGATTTTGACGACGTGCTTCCATTTCGCCGCTTAAAAACCTGGAGGCATGGATATATTTCCTCTTAAGAACTTTGCAGTTCGGCTCCTTTGTGCCCAGCGCCGCAACCCAACTTCGATACGCCTGTTTATTGCAGTCAGATGCTGCTTTAACTGACGCATCGAACCAGGGCTGTGACCTGCCACCAATCGGTACTACAGAACTTGGTATAAAAATATCCATGCCCTGTAGTATCACATCGGCTACTGCAACGGCGCAGGCACTAGGAACATCCGAAGGGAAACAAACCTTGCCCCAAGGGAGGATGCAAAATAAAAAAAATTGATTCGGTCATTTAGTTTGTTGAAATGTTGCTCAATTGTATAAATATATAATAATGTATATATCGAGTTCTTTCCTTTGCTACTTTGACCACCTTTTCTGTACGAACCCTCCGTGGACAGCCAGATCTTTTTATGTGACAAACAGAGGAAGTCTCATTGTACCTATTAATAGCCCGGTACACAAACATTTTACTAATATAAGAGTTTTAAGAATTGCATAGGTCATAACTACTTTGTCTAATGCAATCAAAGTGTTTGGGTTCTATTTATCACCCCCCTCCATTTTAATATCGCAAAATATTATACAATGTATTGGCGTCAAAATGACAGATTCCAAATTCAACTTTAATATTTTGTCTATTTTTTATTGTAACATTATTTATGGCCAGACTAAGTATAATAAAATAATACATATAATAATAATTATTACACGGCCACATTATCTCTGGACCCCAATGGAACGTGTAGCCCTCTCCCAATATCCTTTCACCCCCTTGCACTCGTCGTGGTGTACCAGTATAGTTTGTAGTCTCATTTCCGTTAAGTACATGTCGTATGTTTTTCGTACTATCACTGCTTTGTTTTTAAAGTTTTCATTATTATGTTTTGACTTGTGTTGTTAATAATTCTGTAGTTTCTATTGTTCTGTGTCACTAATAGTACCTACTGCCAGAAAAAGAAAGACTTTTTTTTACTTAACCCAGATTTTTTCATTGATTATTCATCATTATTATAATAATAACCGGCATCACAACACAACACCTTTATAAAACTGAAAAAAATAATCGGTGTTATAATATTCTAGTGATGTTTGTTTTGCACACCGTAACAAAGGGACGATGTGACGTCATCGACGTCAGGTCCAGTGATTAAAATGTAGCCGGCGGTAAGTACATTCACGGCCGTTCCCAATATGCAGTCTATCTCCGGTTGTGGCTTACCTGAGATAAAAATTTTAACTATCGCTGCCTTTTCTGTCCCAATAAACTGATCGATGGTAACTTACCTTATCCGTAGACGCTGTCTGTCAATGGGACGACGTGTAACTTACCAGGGATAGAAGTTTGTATGGAAATCGCAATTCACGGGTCCCAATATAAGACGATAAGAATGCCTTAAATGCCCAAATTACTGACAGTAGAAGGTAGTAATTTATCTCTATCTAAAATTTCCATGTGTGTCAAATTTGTCAACTTTTTATATTTTATTTATCGAAATACATATTTTACAAAATGTGAACAAAAAAGATACATTGTAAAAACCACTTGAACTCAATGCATTATCTTAGTTTACGCCTTATTTTAGTTTTTTACAAAATAAATATAACATTCTATACCTACATACAATTATTAATATCTATAGAAAGTAACAATTGGCTAGAAGTGCATTACTTACCACTAATTTCGATAGCTCTTTAAATTCGAATGCTCGACTCTCAAAAATCACGCCCTGTTATATATGTATATGTATGTAGTTATATTATTAAAAAATCACAAAGCAAAATACTAAAATGAAAGAAAACATCCAGGCGGGTCATTTATGCCTTTGCAAACTCTGGAAACTTGGCCTCTAGAGTCGGATTTCTCGAGCCGTGTGAATTTTTTGCGTTGTCATTGAGTCAAGTCGAGTAATGGTATTGAGGAGACGGGCTATCTCTAATAATGGTACGTCTGTTCCTTGGATTAAGGATTGGTCTCCGCTGCACTAGATACCGCAGGTGTAAAGCGAGGCAACTAATACTACGCCTCATGTTCTGTTATACTTTGCCAATAATTGAAATTAAAATTGGGCTGCGTAGTCAAACTTTGTAAAAATAATAGAAATAAGAAAGACGCTGGAGCACATATCATCAATAAGTAATTTGTATTTTATTAATTGCAATTTAAAATAACACAAAGAATATGTTACATAATTTGAAATATGCCATTGAGTGTCAAGATTCCACGCACACAAGCATCTAATAATTACCGAAATATAAAAGTATCAGTTCAATAGACAATCTAATGCCGAAAGTTTATACTCAAATGAAAGTCAAATAATGTTGTACGTTGTTATTTGAAATAAGTTACACCCTGAAACCGCACACCAAAGAGGTTTTATTTATTGTTTGGTACTTAAAACCCAGTTGAAAATCTCGTTTGAGATTTACATAAGATATTTTCAAGTAAAATATCTTAGAACTGCTAATATGCTCCATTATTAATTATTCAATTAAAAATATATTATATCAAAATTCTTAATATATACTACTCTAAATTAACTAACTCCTTATTATTTGAAATCTGAATGATAGCACCCATAAGTAATTAAGAGTTAAGTTAGTAAAACAAATTTGAAAGCATTTTTTAAATTAAGTTCAAAAATCACATTTTCTGTTACCCTACCAAATAAATTAAAGAAACTCGAGTATTATACGTAAAACATTAAACAAAAAATCATCTAACAGCGGCTTTGTAATGAAACTATATTCAATTAAAACAACATTGATGGATTACTCAGCTATTAAATATATATCAGGCAGCTTCCGTAATGCTCCACATAATGATAAATTACAAGCGAATGCACGATTGATGATAAATTGTTAGTGTTATTTTTCTATGCCTTGCGTCTTTTAATAAGCTGGCTAAATATGACTTGAACAGCTAGGTTATGATATTTTAATAATTCTAAACAATTTGTTATGTTTTTAAAGTGATAACCCTCACTTCTAGGATTGAGAGATCCACAACCTGAGAATTGATCAAAGCATACAAGATTTTATAAAGATTCGTCACTCGAACGGTTAGCTCAGTTAGTTAGAGCACTGGCACGGAACGCCGGAGGTCGTGGCTTCGAGTCCCGCATCGTTCAAAATTTTTGTTATTCAAATTTTATTTGTATTTTTATAATTCAGCTGAAGTGAGACAATAACATAAGCTCATTATTTTAACATGTAATTCAATATTTACCATTAAGTTAATAATAAGCAAGGTTGAGAATCATTTGAAAAATATAGACCTAAGATATAAAAGGCATCTACCACAGGGTGTAATCTAAAGAGCTATGCTTACGACAGTACTGGACATGCCGTAAACACCGGCCATGCAGGTCACCTTTGAGAAATTGTTAACTAGTGCTGGAGGAAACTTCGATCTTCTATTATTAAAACTCATATGAAGATCGCTGAATAGTGTGTAACTTTTATATTTCACCATGTTTATTGGTAGCGCCTGGCGTTCCTGTGATTGATCTTCGGTAATTACAAATTCAGCATTAATGAACTTCGTTAAGTTCCATCCCCAGAAAACTCAAGTTTGAGCAAAACAATCATTGGCGTGCCGTTCTTCGCCGACACACTCTTTGAAAAGGCACCTACTTATAGATGGCTACAATAATAGCCTATTAAATATTTTTAAAAAAGCCTTTATAGCCAATTCCACGATCATTTAAAATGAAAAACCGAATGGTGTCCTTAAGAGTCATTAGTGGCAATTTTGCCATACAAACATCCTCCTTGGTTTTTAAACCTAGATCAAAAATATTCTCAAAAAGTTAAATCATACTATATATAAAATAACATCTGTGTCTTTCTGTTTCATTTTTGTAATGGATAGAGTACTTCAAAAGTGCTTAAAACGGCTGAAACATATGGACCCAAACACAGACCAGATATACAAATCCGCCAATAATAAGCAAGAAAAACAAAAGAGTCCGACATTGATTTTTTTCTTTTCATTCCTTAATTTTGTTACATTTGGCTATTTTTTGGAAGCGGTACGTAACCCTTGATCTTTGAGTTTTTACAATTGTCCTTTTCGCACTGATGATAGTCTCACCCGCATTAGCGTCGCGTTATGTTGTTTCAAAATTCTTAAAACTAAAAAGACCTCAGCTGCTGTTTCCGCTTAGTCAGACAATACTTCATGCTGATCCACATTCTAGCTCTTTATAACACGCAGATCAAGCCACGTGCGGAGAATTGTTGTCATCTCTGGTACAAACCAACAACCCCAGTTTCAACTTGAACAGCTCTGTACTACAGGTAGTCGAACACTACCTGTAGTACAGAGCTGCTCGAATTACCGGTGTTCTTGTGTTCTACAAATGGCTCGATCCCTTGGCGTTGCTTATACCAGTCCCTTCATTGTACTATATTTATAACGATCAGTATTTTGAAGAGCGGTTTGAACTAATCCAGTAGTTTAATCTTTAAAGGATACTTATATTATTGTGATTAATATTTGTGATCGCTCCTTTGGTTCTCTTATGTGAGCGATGGTTTTTGAGGCTTCGCTTATTATTTCATCATCTGATATTGCCATACTTTTAAATTTATTTTTACTCTACTACCCATTTTATTGATTTAGATCAGTATTAATAACCTCTGGCACCCGGGGCCTCATATAGGAGTAGGTTGAATATATGCATAATAATTATGCCTTTAATTGAATTTATTAATTTATAGTCTGCATGAGTTTAGATTCAATTTAAATCCACCCAATGAAATTTAACCCAACATATTAACTCCGGTAAGGAACATAAATTCAAGATGACTTCCATTAAATTGCGTCTCGTTCGAGTTTCGAAACAAGTGCACTGGATTTTTTTAATTATGTAGCTTACGTCGTATTCGGGCTCCATAACTGTTTCCGTGAAGCTATAAAATGCCAATCTTACGTATCATAAGAGACTCTTCAAAATCAATTTTCTTGTTTATTCTGAGCATTAAGAGCAGGTATTGAGTAGTCATTACTTAGACGAAAGATACTTTTTTATTAGGGTTGTCAATGACAGAATATTGTTTTTGTTATATTTCAATCAACATATCCTTAAATAAGTATCAAAGTTTACTTTTGCATCATGACACTATTTCCAAAAAAAAAGTTATCTGTAAGATAGGAACTTCGTTATTCCTATAAAAAAATATTGATTCTAAACGAAATCCTACGAATTGATTCGCATTTGACTGATATTTTGTAATCTTATTCTGTACAAATTTGGCATTAATTCTAATCATACATTCATCGACATCTTACCAAAACTTATATGTAATAGTAACATTTTTATTATTATTTTATTTAAGCCGACATAATGTGACTTTTTTTATATATATATTAATTGGCTCCGTCGACTGAATGTCGACGATTCGGCGAACGTCAAGGTGGAGCGATACTTAATTTTAATTTAGCTGATGGAAGTATATTAAAGAGTTGATTTAAAAGGAAATGATCGGTTGATATAGTTGTGTTTTTTTTTTTTTGTGAACTGAAGAATAGGAAACAAGAGTTAGTACGGTTAGTAATAAACACCCATAATATTTACTACCTTGTTAGTATCTAATCTAAGTTAAAGGGAGAAATGTGTGAATGTAAGTGGGAATATGTGCCTAATGCGTAGAAAGAAAGAAGAAAATTTAATATTATTGCGGGAAATAAATTTGTAAAGGATCTTTATGAAAGGGGAATGGCATAAAGTAAGAAGAAAAGGGTTGTTGACAATTGAGTGCAATAGAAAAAAATATGTTCAAGAGTACCTCTTCTTATTCTTCGTATTCTTACGATCTTCGTACGATCTTGGCCAAAAATACTGGGGAACAGACAAATCCCAAACAAAGTCGTATGATGACAGAAGTGAAAAGTTTATTTTGTTTTTTTTTTTTTTTAGGAAAGAACCAGGGCTGAACGTGACCTTTACGGAGTACGTTTTCAGAGGGACTGCGGTTGACAGGTGTCAAGTTAATGCTTGTCATAGTTGTCATTGTGAAGTTTAGCCCCATTTTTTGTTGTTGACAATGTCTGCTTCTTTTTTGGTCTTGTGTAGTTTTATTTTTTAATTTGGAAATAATTGGATCTCAGGTGTTAAATAATTTTAGCTAATCTCTATTGAAATTTGGATTTTTTTTTTAATTTCAATGGCTTCACGTATCATTATTGAAGGAAATCTATTCTCTTTTGCCAAGTCGATAGTGGTTTAGATAATATGTATTTGGTATGATATGTGTTCACATTCTGCTAATTTAGAGTGATGTTGGTGTTGAATATTCGCAATGGGTATTTTTTTAATTTTCTGGGATCCTCTTGTAGAATACACTTCGCTCAATGAAGAACTCATTTCACTTAACAGCAGGCATTAAAGTTTATATATTATGTTGCTGGTATTAATGTTAGGATTACCACAATTTGTAGAAATTGCATTATTGTCGACATTGTTACAGACGCTATGATTATTTCTTTAAATTTTTCTCTGTATGATCCTCTCGGATCTCAGTTATAAGTAGCAAGAACAGCTTTCTTTTTATTAATTATATTAATATCGTCTGTAATTACTAAATTCGGTCTAACTGAAAAATAATTATTTTTGGAGTGATTACTTCTTTTAACGCTTAAAGTGATTTTAAGAAAATATTCGTTACCGACACTGGGCGGCGTCAGCGACAGTGGACGGCGTCATAAACATGCTTAAATTTGATAGTAAATAATTTATCTATTATAACTTATTTTACAATTTTTAATTATTACTACACTTCTAAGTTTTGTTTTTTTTTTGTGACAATTAGGAACGAGCAGGACGTTTAGCTGATGGTAATTGATACGCCCTGCCCATTACAGTGCACTGCCACTCGGGATTCTTGACAAACCGAAATATTCTGAGCGACACCACAATTGTGCTCGTCACCTTGAGACACAAGATGTTAAGTCTCATTTGCCCAGTAATTTCACTAGAGACAGTAATGCTTACACATTATTGCTTCACGGCAGAAATAGGCGCCGTTGTGGTACCCATAATCAAGCTGGTACCCTGCACAAGGGAGCCTCCCACTATTTTATACTTTTAAGTTTTTTATGCAAAAACATTTATAACTTATTACATTAATAAGTATTCCCGAAAGTCATATATTAAAAATGGTAACCCTATTGCTAAGACGGCACTGTCCGTCTATCTGTCTGCCAGCGGTTTCTTTCTCATAAACCGCCATAGTAAGAGAATCTCTTTTTAGTGTTCGTATTGCTATTACCACAATTAAATCAAATAAAATAAAAACCGAAGTGGCCACGAAGTCTTTCATAGTGTTATAATATAATGGTTTTAATTAATGCCTTTTGTTATTCCTTATAAATGGGATTAACAACATTAACAAGTGACAACCCTATCTAAATTTTCTACGAACGTACATCAACGTACGTAATTTCAATTAAGTACCGTGATCACGACCCGGGCGACGAATTCTGAAAAAATATTAATTTCGCTCCGATTTTCGTACGTGAAAGTATTCATTATGATAAATCGACCCAAAAATTTCTCACAATTTGAAGGTGTATAATAAGTAGTTATACATGAAAACAGCTTCCATTTATTTTAAAGTAATATTTTCATCAAATCCCGTCCATAGTTTTATGGAATTTAATTAATATACATATATATTTAATTGATTTATTAAAACTATTTTATATTAATTTATTAATATATTATATAGAAATGTATTTAAGGGAGATTGACAAAATTCTAAATGATTGTAAAACTGAAGTGGCAGTGGGCAGGGCACATACTTTGCCGGACAGATCACGTACCGGAAGACGTGTTGGTAGGCTACCCACAAGATGGACCGACGATCTGGTCAAGATCGCCGGAATACATTGGATGAGGGCAGTGCTGGACCAATCGTCCACGATCGGGACGAGATCTTTGGGGGAGGCCTTTGACCAGCAGTGGACGGCTGACGATGATGATAAAACTTAACACAATTTGTATATCTACACGTTATATGCACAATGTACCTTGGATTTTCGAGGAAGACTCTGCGCCTGTTCACCACACAAAAGGGGTGACCTTTGACCAGCAGTGGACGGCTGATGATGATGATAAAATTTTACACAATATGTATATCTACACGTTATATGCACAATGTACCTTGGATTTTCGAGGAATACTCTGCGCCTGTTCACCACACATAAGGGGTGGCCTTTGACCAGCAGTGGATGGCTGATGATGATGATAAAATTTTACACAATATGTATATCTACACGTTATATGCACAATGTACCTTGGATTTTCGAGGAAGACTCTGCGCCTGTTCACCACACATAAGGGGTGGCCTTTGACCAGCAGTGGACGGCTGATGATGATGATAAAATTTTACACAATATGTATATCTACACGTTATATGCACAATGTACCTTGGATTTTCGAGGAAGACTCTGCGCCTGTTCACCACACATAAGGGGTGGCCTTTGACCAGCAGTGGACGGCTGATGATGATGATAAAATTTTACACAATATGTATATCTACACGTTATATGCACAATGTACCTTGGATTTTCGAGGAAGACTCTGCGCCTGTTCACCACACATAAGGGGTGGCCTTTGACCAGCAGTGGACGGCTGATGATGATGATAAAATTTCACACAATATGTATATCTATACGTTATATGCACAATGTACCTTGGATTTTCCATCAAGACTCTGCGCCTCTTCACACATAAACTACGGAAGCTTGGCTGCTAGTCAATGTTCTGGAATTTATAAGAGCTAAATACTAACCCTCGTCTAGCACAGATCTTAAAACCTTGGATGACAAATCATGGTCAGTAGTAGAAGACATCATTTACTCCCAACGACACACCAACATAGAGTAGCTCAAGAAATCTCTAGAGGTAGCAGTGACTAAGTTTCCATCTCTTATTTAATGCTCTTTTTTCGACTCTCATAATTTTCTCAATAGAAACTCACCTCCAAAACATAGTACAGAATTAATCATTCATACAGGTCGTTTGCTTTCGTAATTATAGCTTTTAAGATTAACCCTGATGCTATTGTAGCGCCACCCTAATTTACTGAGAAATAAGTAATACGTAATCCGACATTGTTTAACTACCACATAGGCGGGGCGCAGATGACCAGGGTATCTGAAGTCAAGGATCTTGGAGTGATTCTTGATGCCAACTTGACGTTTCGTGATCATGTCACTAAGGTTTGTAAGAAAGCTTTTAGGAATCTGGAGTTTATATTACGTATGGCTCGTAGTTTTTCCAATATTAAGGCCTTTATTAATTTATATAACGCTTTGGTTAGAAGCCAGCTAGATGCAACGCCGTTATCTGGGCTCCTTATGAAGTCAAGTACAGTATAATGTTAGAGCGGATACAAAATAAATTTATACGGTACCTGTATATGCGGCTATACGGGGTTTACCCTTTTTATCCGCTTATGTACCCGACATTATTTATTTTGGGTATGGTAGGATACAGCGAGCTGAGAGTAAGAAGGGACCTGGCGCTCTCATATCTATTCAAAGTACTTAGAGGGAAGGTGTAGGTGTGAAGGTATTTTGTTGTTCCGGCTAGGTACGTATGGCGCCGACGTCAGCCGCCGTTGCTGATGGTGCCGTCCGCGCGCACCAACTTGTTAAGCCAGGCTGCGGTGACGCGTGCCCTTCGTTCTATTAAAGATATAGCCTCACAGACGGAACTGTTTTGTTGCACTCAGGGTGAATTCACGAGAGTAGCGTTATTTATAATATGTTATAAAATTTAAGGATGTAAAAAAAGTGAAATATTTTATGTACCTCTATCGCATTGGAATATACTGCATGATAGTGTGTATTTTGATAAAATAAATAAATAAGACACTTTTTCATACACACAGATGATTCTCTTTGCCCCTACTCTCCATACTTGACAGTGGTATAAAAAGCTATTCCGTACTAAGATAATATTGTGCCTACATTTCTGGTGATTCAAAGACTGGTAGCTTCCTACAAGCGGTACATTCAACTTTGGCTAATTAATAAACAGAAGGAAAACCACAGACATTAATAAATATTTCAAATTATGGAATAACTCTGTAAAATTTTAATTATCAACGAACAGATATTTATTTATGCGTGTCTTCCTCGTCGAATGCTATTTCTTAAAAACAGATAATAGGATTGGAGTTCAGACAATTTTGTAAACAAAAAATTACGATAAATTTTATTTCTCTGCCTGTTTTGACACTTACAATAATTTCAAGGGTCAAATTAATATTATGATGAGTCTGTGGCCGCCCTGCATACCGAAACCGAATATAATATTTTCCATAAGGTTTTTTTAGTGGAAATAAGCACCAAAGTGAAAAACTAGAAGTTATAGCTGTTTTTATTCCGGCACTCGTACTCAATAGGCATAGTGCGGGATTTAGGGTAGTCAATTGTTGTCTAACCAATTCATAAAAAGCGGCCAAGTGCGAATCGTACTCGCCCATGAAGGTTTCCGTAGCAGCAAGTAACATATAAAAGTTCTTGTAGTTTCTGACGGTTAGAGGCGTTGCGAGTACACTGGACTATGGTGGACTCAGTAGCCTTTGTGATGGCGTCTATCCAGTGGGTTGGCGATCGACCGCGTGCTCTCTTGCCTTCCACCTGGCCCTGAACTACCAGTCTCTCCATCGAGTTCTCATTTCTAGAGACGTGACCAAAGAACATCAGTATTCTTAGTTGCACAATTGACGATAGTCTGTCTTTAATACGAAGCTCTTTGAGGATGGATACATTGGTGTGAAATGCCGTCCACGGGATCCTTAGGAGGCGTCTCCAGCACCACATCTCTAATGCATCGATTTTACAGCGGTCCTGCAGTCTTAGAGACCAAGTTTCGGCTCCATAGAGAAAGATTGGAAACACAAGGCATTTCATCAATCTGACTTTAGTCTTCTTGGTAATCCTCCTGTCCCTCCAAATCTTTCCCAGTTGTTCCACTGCAGACCTGGTGATGGCGCACCGTCGTCTGATCTCGCGCAAACTGTTCAGTTGAGAAAAAAACTGATATTAGAAACCTTAATATCATTGAAGATCTATCTATAGATACCCACACGTATGGGTTTGATGAAAAAAAATTATTGAGTTTCAATTCTTAGTACTTATCTCACACACTTCACAGTTCACAGAAAATATCTGCTTACCAAGTTTCAACAGTATAGCTCTTATAGTTTCGGAAAAAAGTGGCTGTGACATACGGGCGGACATACTGAAAGACATACATGATGAATCTATAAGGGTTCCGTTTTTTGCCATTTGGCTACGGGACCCTTAAAAGCGATAGATTTGATCTGGCTAAAAAGAAACTGCACCGCACCTACTCCGCTTTTAATACTATGGATAGTTCGTAATGAACTACCAGCTCTTGGCATGTCTAGATAATCATTAACCATGATCCATGGCTAGCGGTCTTCTGTTATTTTTAACACATAGATGGGCAGCGGTCATCGAAGGCAAAGGAGGAGGCTTGGTAAACACAAGGTTGTTCCCTCGAAACTCATTCATTAGGTCAGTCTATGTTGACAATAAACAATCTGCCAATTATGTTTTGTTACGTTTTGGTGTAAATGAGGATTCGATATTAAATATTACATTATCTTTAGAGGAAAAAGAAAAACTGTCCCCATACCACAAGCTTGTTAACAGAAATCATCATCAATTTGACTACAATTACCCCAAAATGGTGCTGACGATAAGCGTCTTGATTAAAAACCCATATACGCCGTAAGTGTGAATAAATTTTATAATTTTCTCATGAAATATTTGCAACGGATTTTATAATAAAGCTTCTATTTTGTTTTCTTCGTTATGTTGACTATGAAATATCGCGTATTTTAATTTAAGTAATTTAGCTGTAGCGAATTGAATCTTATTGATTTCATCATAACAATGGAATTATAAAAATATATACAGGCCCTCCGATGGCTATTACACATATAGGAAAAGTACCTTAAATATTGTAGATGTAACATTTAACTGAAAGAAGACTTTATGTTAATAAAACAATGATTTAAACAATATTCATAGATTTTTAATTTATTGCCTGGTTGAACCGGGAATCAAACACGAGAAAAAAATGACATGTAGCTTTTTCATACCGATGAAAGGATTCTTAATAGGGCATATTTTTTTTATATAAGAGGAGGCAACGGGCAAGAGGCTCAGGGGATGGGGAGTGGTGAGCTAACATGGACATCCGAAACAAAAGGTGACAAGAGAGGCTTATTTTTTTCTACATTACATAGCATCAGAAATATAATAAAGACCGTGAATTTTAATGTTTTTAACTCCAAATTAATCAATTTATTTTATCAAATTCTCAAAATTAGTCCCAAATAAAATGCTCAAAGTAAGAATAAAAAGTCAAACTATTTTGTATATTTAACTTCCTGACGGTGAATACATTTACGTCTTTGTACTGTTTATAGCTCTTGGCTATTTTCATATGTCGTGTGTCAGTTAAACTATATTTTTTTACGTTACCCCATAAAAAATCGACCGGGGTTAGATCTGGGGATCTCAGCTGCCATAAGGTCTTTCGTGTAGCTGGTTCGATTCCCAGTTCAACCAGGCAAATATTTAAAAATCTATAAACGCAGTTTTAATTGTTTTTGATGTGAAAATAGAGTATTCTTTCAGTTAAATGTTACATCTACACTATTTAAACGCATATTAGTATATGGCAATATAAGTTGCATATCCGTGGCACGCCCTGTATACCATTACATTACACACAAAACGTTTTTTCATGAGAAAACTGACGAATTGAGCAGGAAGATATAAGTGACTCGCCCTGGCCTATAATGCCTATAATGCAGTGCCGCTCAGGATTCTTGAAAAACAAAACAGAATTTTGAGTGGCATATATCATTATTTAGTCTCATTAGCCCGGTAATTTCACTAGCCATGGCGCCCTTCTAACGTGGCGAATGTCCTAAACGCTACCACGGTCCGCCCAGTCAAAGAATCCCACCGAGATCAAAAAATGGCCAGAAAATACATTCAAATGAACTGGCTCATTGATAAAAAATCATCTTAAAATCATATTTAACAATTGTAATTAATACCAGACTCTGAATATAATATAAAATAGAATAAAAACCTTATATAAGACAAAAAACAACAGTTTATTCTTGACGATACGAGTATATCAAGTCTAGTTGATGTCTATAAATACCATCACACAATGTACTAAATATGTCATCTATAAAAACACACGCAACATGTAAATATTAATTAAACGCACAATAAATAAACTCAGGGAGTGGAGAGCGTGGTTTGTTCGCATGTCGTCACGTACGCTCCTCCATATTTATAACAATATCGGATTTCAATTTATTGCGCCGTACAACCTTCTTACCACTTACTATCTTTGAGAATTATTGTACTAAGCTTATGGTGCAGGAGCTGGCTACATTTTGAATAGGAAGTCAAACAAACCAAATCTTAAGCAATTTCGCGAATCATCTTTTGTAAGAAAAGTCAAATGAAGTGGTTTACAAAAACGTTGCCAGCCTTTCAGTGTAAGAGCTTATTTTGTACACATGTCGAATCAAACAGGAAACACCACGAAGGGAAGTTTTTACCAAAACAGTAGTCTCTCTGCAAACGAATTTAACCACCAGATATCATATTAAAATGTGAGTTTTCAACTAGACCTCGTTGATATCTAGACAACTGCATGTTTTGCAAGAAACTTTTTGCCTATGCACAGCCACTGTATGCAATTTTCTGTCTGTAGTATTCCCGATACTCCGGAGCTTTCAAGCTCAGGCTAACTCTCAATTTTGTCCTCTTGAATGTCAGATATCTATAGGCAGCTGTTTTACATTTTCCATAATGTGGTTCACTTATACATGTGTATATATTAAAAATATGCAGTGAATATCAAATGATATATTTACCAAGGATCTGAGAAATTACTGTGAAAAATGAATGGTCACACCATTTAACATCTCTGAGTAGCGTTGAATTCTTATCATTGTGTGACACGAAAGTTCATTTGCCCACTTAATTTCATGAAAATACATCAAAAATTATGTGCACAAAAATACTGTAGTTTATTTATTAACATTGTGAAGAATTTAACAATTAGCGCTTTACCACACCGGCTCCTGGCCTAACCAATATGAACTCCCGTATAATAAATCGAGAGATAAACCACACAGGACTAATTTCAATGTGTTTTTGATATCTTTTTAATATTGAGATCCATTAAGTGTTCGTCTTTGAATAAATCAGACGATTGTACGATTTATTATAATTAGTTAGATTTTGGTAACGTTGATAAATATTTGATTGGGTATGAAGTTATTTTACGAGAATTATGTTTAGTTACAAGGATCACACTATTAAATTTACCTTTTTATACTTTATCTGGCCGTTAGGGAATTTATGTAAGCAATTATAACAACCCTACACGTTTTTCTTTATGAGCGAAACAAACTAATTCACTATCGCATTTCTATAAAATTTAGGATGTACTAAGTAATTCAGTAGGTCATTTTTATTTGGAACTAGAGGGTGTACGGTGCGCTATGTTTCACCTAAAAACTCGACAATTCGACCAATGGCTTTAAGATAGATATCACTGCAGCACTAAAGTATGTTCATCGAAGAGATCATGTCGCCCTTTTTATGGGTACTAATATTCATTTCATTTGCAAAAAACCTATTGGACTAATGGTTATAGAGTTTTCGGTGAATATACATATAATTATACATCTTTTATTTATAATATAGAACGTATCGTACGTAAGAGTATCACACATTCAAATAAAATACTTTGTTTTTAAATTGTTTTTATGTCTTCCAGTGTAACCGAGCGTAGAGTGTGTGTTAGTGTGTGTTTTTTGCGTAGATTAAAGGTGCTACTCTTGCGAGACTCGAGCCTTGTCGTGGCTGAGGGTCGTCATGTCGAAGAAGCGTCGTTAAAACACTTCAAATGTTGAGCGATAGCGGGCAGCTCGAGATTGTTAGGTTTATATACCGAACATACCATGAGGCAATAGTGGTCGTGCGCATGAAATCATTCGGCACCCATAGACGGTGGTGGAATAGGTGAGCGTGAGGCGTGTTTCCTCGCTTGCGTATGACAATCATAATCGTACGTACAATAGCTTTGTACATATTCACCTTGTAATATAGGCTATGCTTTCTTAGAAGATGAAACAGGCGACCGAGGACAAACCGGGCTTTATAAAAACCCTTTTAGTTATGATTCATGAAACCCATATTGTGAGCGTGACTCCCAAGTAGATATTTAACGTCGCTAGCTCACGACGTGTGACGGGTATAGAGCCATATTAGAGACTAAAGTATCAAATACATTTACGCCTAGGTACCTACTTACATCTTTAAATACCACTTCACCTTCGGAGACCAAAAAAAAGAAATTTGTTGTACTTAATATATAGCATTTCCTATAACGTATAACGTTCATTTAAACTTTCCTGCCAATCATAATATTTGTTCTAAATCTTTCAACACATCATGGAAATATTAATACACATTGTCAGTACGAAAAAGGAAAGAGTGCGAGGAAAGACAAAATTGTTTTTGATTTACATCAATATCGAATGAACTATATGATCGTCTGACACACGTTGCGAACACCGGACATGATATTAAGAGGTTTGGCATTTGAAATTAACATTTCTACAGTTTCTTCAGTCCAAAAAGTATGAAAATATTTTATGAACATTTCAATAAATAAAGCGTGTATAGCACTGACAGTGTTTTAACTAGCAGATAGCTCGTCCACTTTATTTACTTTGTTTATTTTAGATTCCGATCAAAAATCAAATTCGTGGTATTAATAAGTAGCTTTTGTGGCATTATTTGTAAGTGAGAGATATTTATGGGTGCAAGGCGGTATGTTTATGTATAGAACACATTTTCTTGAATGCAATGTCATATTTATAACGTGTCGCCTAACATTATCGGAATATCATATTAAGGCCGCTATCCCAAGAAATCGCCAAAATAGCACATAATTGAAACCATTTCTTGACGGTTTATATAAAGCTCATATTTTTACAAGAAAAATAATTGTGTATTTACAGAATATGACAAAAAAAAACATTTTTCCTTTACATTTCAATTTTTTATACACAGTGCGAAATCAACAAAATTTTACCCCTAACTTTTGTAGTTGGACCCATGCTAATCATTCAATATAGATAAAAATTGTACGAAAATTTATTGATTGTACACCGATACTATGAATGAATTAATGAAAAAAATTATGTACTTGAAAAAGCAGTAGTCATAAAATACGTTATTAGTGAATCTACGGGGTCGCAGAGACTCGCGAAATGCAAGGTACGTACGACAGCCTTCTTCATCCTCGATATACTCTTTAATATTGTAACTATCAATTGCCATTTTTATGACAGTCTTATGAAATTTGTTAAATATCTAAGTATTTTAACGATACACTGTTCTCTACGATAACAGGAGTTTATTCAATTATTAATAGCATAATTTTATTAAGTCACTTACTATTATTGTATCATATTACATATATATTTTAAGGCTGGTGACTGAGCCAACGCCTCGAGGAATCGAGCTAGTTTTGAACAAAATTGTATTTTATTTGTAATACCTTAAGAATGCTTCTAATTGTGAATTAAAACTATGGCGATCTTGTGCGAGACAGGACCCCCTGGCTCCGCTCGATTCCTCAAAGCGTTGGCTCAGTCATCAGCCTTAAAATATATATGTAATATGATACAATAATAGTAAGTGACTTAATAAAATTATGCTATTAATAATTGAATAAACTCCTGTTATCGTAGAGAACAGTGTATCGTTAAAATACTTAGATATTTAACAAATTTCATAAGACTGTCATAAAAATGGCAATTGATAGTTACAATATTAAAGAGTATATCGAGGATGAAGAAGGCTGTCGTACGTACCTTGCATTTCGCGAGTCTCTGCGACCCCGTAGATTCACTAATAACGTATTTTATGACTACTGCTTTTACAAGTACATAATTTTTTTCATTAATTCATTCATATTCATATCATTATCAAATATATTTCTATAAATGTTCTAACAGTACGAATGGTAACTAAAACACAAAGAAAATTTACTTTTTAGTAACAATGATAACAGAAAGTTACTTTGTTCAAACAAAAACAATATCTGAGGTTTTATATACGGTATTCGATGTTGTAACGCCATTATAGCAAGCACTTTGAACCTTTGATCATAACACACAAAACGAGAACACGGCAATAAAATCCAATAAAATTTGACAGTAACTAATAAGAATATGAAAATATTGTCCATAGAAGATACCAGACGGTTCACGAATAATAAATGATTATAATAATCATCTAATGATATGAATTTGAATACGTACAAAGCTGTGATTTTTTTAAATTATGCAAATCATAGTTTATCATTCACGAAAATGTTTAAGCTTATTATGTTACACCTATGAAATTGACATCAAACACAATGATGAAATGTTATAAACTAAAAATATAACAATATATTGTTGTTTTATTGAATAAAACGGTGCGACAGTTATGCTAAAACTGTAAAATATAAATGTCTCTCTGTCTTTTACCACACACATGTATTCGTTAGTTATTTACTTCTATAACCACAGGCAATAGTAATAGTACAGTTAGCAAAAAAAGTAGGTAATAATAAAGTAGTAAATTTTTGTGTCCTTAAATAGTATTATTTTTGTTGCACGCAGTACTACCCTGTTTGCAGCGTGTTTTGGTATTGATAGCAATAGGGTGTGAGTGAGAGACATTGATAAGCGACACCATTTTAAATAAATTTCCCTATTTAATTGGCTTACATATTAATACTACAATTAATACCAAGGAGTAGCCAAATAGCTCAGATTATATTTTACTATATAATTGACCTTACGTTACAGTTATACACAATACAAGTAACCTAAATTGTAGGTACAGGGTAGTGTTGCGGTACGCTACGTCTTAGGTCATCGTTACCAGACAGATTACAAAGTTGCCATTATTGTTATAATGGATAATACTAAAATATCCTAATGCTTATTCCCAAAATATGGTTTGCTATTTGTTCCTGTATATAGAACCCACATAGCTTAGTCCTACAACAGATAAGACGATACATGTCAGAAGTAAGTTCTGGAAGAGAAGCAAGCATACGTCTTACCCAATAATAAGTGATCACCCCCGCCCATACTCATCTGGAGCATAACAACAATCACAGGAGAGTTTCCAGGGTTTTTAGTGGGATGTGCGTATTGTTTTGCGCTACCAATGATTTTTTTTATCAATTGTGTGATATTTTCCACATTAATTGTGAACAAGCATAAGTGAACAATAAAAACGAAAGAACAAGTTTTACCTTTTGTTCAAACATTAATTAATTATTGGCAATCATAATCAATAATCTAGTAACCGCTAAGAAAAACAAATCAATATTACGAAGGCGTGTGAGATCAGGGATGGTGTCACGAACTGCGTGCTGTAATAACAGAACCTATTGCTTCCTTCATAAATTACTATGGGCAAAGATTAAAACATTAATAGGGCGACTATATAATAGTTATTTCTGCAAATGTTGTGTAATAACACGAATGTGGGTTTCACTCAGCTTCGCCTCGTGTGCTAATAGTATCACATGAGTGTTTTAATACCTAATCATCAACAGTTTGAACACAAGACTTTATGTACACCCATAATATGAATCCTCTATAAAAGTTTCTCAAACAGTTAGCTTCCTGCTAACGTTAAAAAAGTCAGTCCTAGTAACCATAACATCATATAAAGGATTTTTATTATGAAAACGGATGATATAATGTTGTACTGAATTTCATTTCACAACACTCGTTTGGATGATCTTATGGTTATTAGGAGATTGGGTGTTTTAATGATGGCAATAAGCTAACTTTTTTAGAATAGAGGATTTAAAGCATGGGTGTAGATAAAATATTATAATTATTGTACAATATTAGAATAGAATGCTGATCAGAATAATCCCTAAATACAAATAAAATTTATATCATCTCTCCTCAATGATATGGTCTAACTTTGCGATGCCGCACTATGGCTTATTGTAAATTAAACAAAGTGCACATTATCATCAAAGGGAAGACGTCCACAGCTGGATAAAAGCCTCCCCCAAAGATCTCCACGACGTGCTGTGCATCAGTCCTGTGCTGTCCTCATCCAACGTATTCCGGGGATCTTGACCAGATCGTCGCTCCATCTTGTGCGGTCCTACTAACACTGCGTCTTTCATTAAATCATAACCAATCATTTTAAAAATCAAAACGAGACATCAGATTAATCTTAGATCATTAATACGTCTAGATAAACTGTAACAGCTGTGAAAACGTCGAAAACAATTGAGGTCGACTGTTAACTTTTATTTAGAGCAAGAAACGCACACTTAAACAAAGTGACATACAATTCACGAGTGTAAGACTTAGCTTGTCACGTACACTAATGTAATAAACCTGGCCTGTCTTCATCGGTTGTCTTTTTTTTATGCAAATAAGGGACGAGACGAGCAGGACATAAAGCTTATGGTAATTGATACGCCCTGCCTTCAGACCGAAACACAGTAATGCTTACACATTACTGCTTGACGGCAGAAAATAAGCGCCATTGTGGTACCTGTAATTTAGCCGGCATCCTATGCAAAGGAGAGGAGAGAGATTACTATCTGTGGCGGATCTGTTGTAAGTCTAGTCTTTGCCAGTCTCCCGAAGCACACGCAAATTGATCCCGCAGAAGGTAATTGATATCCACATGGGAGGCTCCGTTTTATTTGCGTTTAATTGGACGCGAATGGCTTCTGCGTTAAGCTCTGCTACTATCAACCTCGATTCGTTCAATTACTCGTGTTGTTGTTTTTATTGGTTTTAGATTGTGGCTTTGCCCGCGATAATCAATGGAAGATCAATAATATATATCATTTTTACTCTTTGTGATACTAAAACTATTAAAAGTTCAAATAAATTTGTTAGCAAGTTTATTTAGATATTTTAACTTATAAAACATTCGATATAAGTTCGTTTTTGTATTTACAGAATGCGTTTGAATCTCTTATAGATATGAAAAAAATAAAACCTAAAGCGTAACATAACATAATTACTTGAAAAGATTCTAATTTATGTTACTCAAGTTGATAACAGCTTTTTATATCAAAGGACAGACAACATAGTGTTATGTGCTTATTCTGTGGCCTAAATACAAAATCAATAACTATACAACACATTATTATTTATAACATAAATAATTTATATATCTAGATAGACAATGACAGCTGTGAACACGTCGTAAAATAAATAGCAACGAAATGTAAGCCTCTATTTTCAGCAACGCACGCACTCTAAGACAAAGAGATTGACGTATCGCGTGTGTAAGACGTAGCTGTCAGGTACACTAAAGTAATAAGCCTGGCCCGTTGTCATGCGTTGCTTAACAGCAAAATGCTTAACTTTTCATTCGATTTATGAAGTAACGTATTAATTGAGATCAAGCAAACATCTATTTTATCACTCTATTATTATCATACCCCTGTGAAAGTGAACAATATGAGTTTCTTTTTAATTTTTCTTAAAACTTTCTTCTTTAAATTACTATTAGATTTTCTTATTATAACGTTTATAACCCCGATTAAAAAACTTAAGAACCTAAAAATTAAAAAAATACATAAGTTTCTCATATTATATAAAAGGAATAAAAGGCATTTATTTTCTCAAAATACTAAAAGTACTACTACCGCTTCGGAAACAAATGACACTCTGAGAGAGAAAATGCGGCGCAAGAAACTCTTCCAGCATTGTTTTTTTGCGCTCTTTTTAATTATTTATAGTACGTTATTTTTAATATTTTATATATCTTGTTGTGTAAAATAGTAACGTTTGTCATTGTACATAGATTGTTTATCAATGACTATTGCTGCTAATAGTGCCGAGTACTAATAAGCATACATATTCGATTAGAAATACTTCACCTTACATGTAATATTTTTAAACATCTGAAGCGATTATTATACTTGATGATTTAATAGAATACTGTTACATTAAATAAAATGTTTGTTTAATGAATATATTAGTTTTCTAGTTCGTTAAATAATTGTTAACGCTGTGACCCATAAAAGGTAAAGTTGTCATGATGAGGAATTTGTTTTTCTCACGTGCCTTCGCGAAGATCTAAGCAAAAAATCTTGCAATTATAAAGATATTAGCCATATCGAGACGTCATACTCATTTCATATCATTAAATCCATAGATCACGTTTAAACCGGCTGTTTGAATGCAACCATTGCCTCTGTCTAAACTAAAAACTCCTCTCACTCAGCTCAGTAATTAGTGTTTGTCTCACAGTGTTACTAGAACAAATTAAGTGACAACCGGACAGATTGTTAAGGTGTTATCTACATTGAATTTTATGGTCATTGATGAAGCGATGTCTTGTATATAGTGTTAATTGATCTTTCTTTCACATTGAACTAGGATATTATGTATTTCTCGCGACGTCTATACGCAGTGCAAATACTAATTCAGCCTTCATTTGCTACATTAATATCTCCACACAATATGTCTTACTCAAGCCAACTTTTTTTTTAATGGAAGGGCTGAGGTCAAGAAGTATACGTAGCGGACACGTGATGGTATATCACCACCAATGCTCTCAATAATATAAGCGACCTTATAAAGAGTCAAACAATATTATTGACAAAATTGAACCGTGAGCCACCTTAAGGTCATTTTCCTACAGTCATAATAAACAAGTAGGTCTAAATTCGCTTGAACATACATTTCCTAAGTAACTGTTATCATTTTATTAGACACTGACAGTCCACCGATTGTCACACAATCCTTAGTAGGCAACTCGAACAATGTGTGACGTTGACGTGCCACAAGTTCTGTTAAACTTTGCTAATAATTGAAACTAAAATGACGGGTTGTGCATTAAAACTTTGTAAAAATAATACTACAAAAAATAAAAAAGACACTAGCATCACATTTCATAGGAAAACAGTTAGAAAAATTTTACCTAAATATATATAATAATATGACGTGCTTATAAAGGCAGGCAGCGCTATAAATATAACATGCTTCTAGAAAAGGTTCCTAGAAATCGCCATCAGGCTAACAACAATAGGCTTTGGACACCAACCGGATTCATAAGCCTATATATCTTGGAAATAATTTTTTGAAAATAAATAAAAATAAAACAAGGTAATATCAAATTTATTGAGAACCACTTTAAGTACTTGTGATTAAAGAAAATTTATTGAAGTAGGCGTTACTTTGCGGAAATCCATAATTATCCAAATAATTTGAGTTTTCTTTAGTGGCAATTCACGATTAAAATAAACGAGACTCAGTCTCGTGTCATATTTTGGCGAGACAACACGTCCTGAGGATGCCTCGTGTAGAGGCGAAACACGTGTCGAATTGTTTAAAGACAAATATTGGCGGAATTAACACTAAAGAAAACTCAAATCATTTGGATACTTGTAATTTGTTGGAAATAAGACTTTATAACATCACTAAAGATATTTACAGAGCTCTTTATTGTTTTTTTATGACATGACGAGCAAGAACATTCTCCTAAACGCTTAATGTAACCATAATGCAACGTACGAACCGAAAATTCTCAGCGGCATTGCAATTGTAATTTAGTCTGAGACTATTTCAATAGGTACATCGCTATTCAAATTAAAACATAATTACTGTTTCACGGTAGAAAAAGGCTCCGCTGTGGAACATTAGGTTATTTATTATTTATTATATTGTGTGCATTAGGGTTGCATCTGGACAGGATGATTTGCCTCCACTGATTTCTGTCCAGAACGTCTCTTACAACCGTAGAGAATTTAGATGAGGTATCCGTAATTTGGTCGCTCCATCTTGTTGTAGAAAGAGCGCTTTTACAAATCCGTCTAAATTTCACGACTGAATTTTTACTAAACTTGTCTCAATTACTTTGAGTCATATCTGAAAAGCTTATATATGTCAGTATTATTATACGTTTATAATATGCGTAAATAATATATTATAAAGACAAATAATACCATAAATACTTTATGTAACTATAGAAAGTTCATTAAATATCTAGATGACGTTGCGGTTATTGCAAATCATCGAAACGAGGACGAAGTTGAAGATATTAAAGAATAACTAGTTGTTCCATTAGCTGTTACAACAACACCTTATTGTAATAAACAAAACACAACACGCAATGTACCGATAACTCTTCGTAACGTCGTCGTTTTTTACAATTATTTAATTGTGGTCATTAATGTCGATTGATTGCGATTTATGATTATAACAAATAGTGTGGATATCATATTTGGTGTTGAATAAATTACAAGCATATGATATACTTCGTGTCCATTTGAGAAGCTCCGAATCATAATTATCAGTAATAATTAAAAACTTCCTTTTTCGTTTAAAAATGGCATCGTTAGGGTTTTTAATCTTGTTAAACGTATGATTGATATTATCGTGTGCAAAAATGGAACAGTTTTCATTGTATATATTTAAATGATGACCGGGCCTTGATATAAAACAGCAGTCATAAATTTATTTTGCTCAGTTGACTTCTAAATCGGAACTTCAATATCATAGAGTAATATGACTATTATATCATTAGTTGACAATATAAGCAGCTTTTTTAGGATATTTATTTAGTTAAGACTTTTTAGATATTTTCAAATTTGGACAATTATTTTGCTTTCATCTTTTCAGACAAACACTTCCTTGAAGCATCATTACTATGTAAAAATATTGCAACAACAATATATTGCACTTATATTTTAAGGATAGCAACATCGCCCAGGGGAGCTTAGTTTAAAAAAACATGCTGTGAAGAAATGCCATAAATGCAAAAATCTTAATACTATGTAAATGTGTTTCTTTTTCCGTGTAGATGAATCAGAATGCTCAATAAAAAAAATCACATACTAATCTATTCATAATCTTGTTACTAATTTAAAAGTCATTGTAGATATTTATTAGACGTAGGATAATTAATAACATATCAGAATGCTCTGCGGTCCTTTGGAAACCTCGGCAAATCCTTATAGACCGACAAATTGCTCCATTCAATGTTTATTCAATGTTTTAGGCCAGATACACACTAATCGTATAAAAATATCTGCTATTTTAGTAAAACATAGACTCACAAATGGTTCCTACTATAGTTGATTGAAATGCATTATAAAACATTTGATTCAAGTCATTCCTTGTAATTAAATTATTTTTAACATAACGAATTAATACATTTTTAGAGTTCCGCGAATTTGTAGTAGCATAACATGCCTGAGCATGCAGGACCATAAACTCGATACAGGAAAATTTCCTAAAAAGAACTAGTCAGCCAACAACAAAAAATATAAGTATGTATTTAAGCACCTATAAGTTTGTCACCCTCAGTGACAACTTGATATAAACTGACAAATTGATGACAAACATTAGACACTAATCATCATTGGAATTTGATTTTACAATCTAAATAAATCTAAGACTAAATTTATAAAATTATTTTTTATGGGACTAAAACGCGCGTAATCGTAACTTTATTAACATTAGATTTATGCGTAAAAGTTAAATTTTTTACTTATTCTGAGCGCTCTCTACCTTGAGACATAAGATGTTAAGTCTCATTTGCCCAGTAAATTCACTAGTTTCGGCGCCCTTCAGACCGAAACACAGTAATACTTACATATTACTGCTTCACGGCAGATATAGGTGCCGCTGTGGTCCTATAATCTAGCCAGCATCCTGTGGAAAGGAGGCTCCCACTGGTACCCCCGCTTCGATTCTCGACTGCCACGTCCCATATATTTACAGTACAGTATTTGACGCTTTATGAGGTCGCCAACACGTGATTCCTCTGGTGTTATAGGAGAGTACTGTGGTGATCACATACCATCAGGTGACCCTTATGCTCTTTTGACATCTTCTGCCAAAAAAGTCATGATTGAAACACTAAAGTTTTTTTTATATAATTCTGTAATTTTTAATAACTGATAACACTTTTAAGCAAATATAAATATTATTATGTTATAGCAAAATGTTTATGTAAGAGTTTAACGTTTTTTAGACAAAAAATTATAATGATAATTATAGCTCCCTTAGGGCTCCCTAATGTGTGTAAGCCGCCTAAGTCAATTCTAGCAATTATTTAACTCCAGTTTGGTACAGGAACGCTTAATGAACATTGTTTTCAGTATGAGTCGCTATTTGAATGGCTCTGAGATAACGTGATCTGTTTAATAATTTCATTATTTATATGGAAAGCATCGAAGTTTTTTATATGAAATAAAAGGCTGGATACTGAGTAACTCTTAAGGATACTTAACTGTAAGTCTAGATAGCAACCGTAATTCATACGATTTTTACACAAATATAATTTGACAATCAAAATTTTATGAACGATGCGGGATGCCCACGACCTCCGGCTCCTCCTCCTCCACGAATTTTGAGTCCCACATCGTTCATGAAATTTTGTTTTTCAAATTTTATTTTGTCTACTTATCCTAGAAGTGAGGGTTATCACTTTAAAAACATAACAAATTGATACGATTTTTAGTCAAACATAATTCTAAAGTTCCAGGTAAAATTTATTTAAGAGCAATATAGAAATCTTAATCATGAAATATATTTTTAATTTATATATAAGAGCAGTTGAAGAACTGCTTAAAAATTCCTTAAAGATTAATGTAGACTGCACAAAAAAGTGTGTGCGTGTAATCTTTACGCGAGATTGAAGTAAAACTTAGGAATAATTAACAGATACATAAATACATTATAATTATATACATTAATTTAAGCTGTGTTGCTTTGTTAATTAAAGCAAACTTTGACATTTCAACCTCTTCCCAGAAAAAAAAAATCTTTTCAATTATATTATTTTAACAAGTGAGATTTTATATATTTTACAAAGAATGATATTGAGTTAGATTTATATTAATCATTTTATAGTTTAATAAACACTTACACTTTTTACAGGTCAAGTCATTATTAGGTTCTTGATTTTCTCTTTTATTATTAATTATTGATGAAAGAGTAGCATGAATGTAGAGGAAGCGCGTGAGGTTTGTAAGGAGCAAGTGGCATTCTATTGTCTCTGCCTACCCCGACGGGAACAAGGCGTGAGTGTATGAATTTTCACTCCTTAAATAAAACAATTAAAAATATGAAATTGAAAGTTAATTATCACATATTAATCTGACGTTGTTATTGAATATTAACGAATAAGGCTGTATAGGCTCAAACCCTTTGCCTGTCCTAATAACAGACGATGAAACCAAAAACCGGATGGTACAGAAACGTGACGCCATCTTGCCATAACGGTCTTCCAGTTCCGTTGCATTGTCGTCGAGTTATCTCGTAGTAGCGCCTAAAGAAGTTTTTCTTCAAAATAACAACGTAATTAAACATTAAAATGAACTATACAATGAGAAAACAAATCTAATTATAAACACCAAAAAATCTGGTGAAATCACCAATTTGAATGGCCAAACTTATTCTCTAACATAAGTACATCTCTGATTTGGGATTTATCTGTCAATTAATAAGACTACTGGGTACCATGAACCAGCCCAAAACGAAGAAGAAGAAACTTAGAACGTATCTCTCTTTGAGTTGTCGCAAACTTCTGCCGCCTCGGATATGAGAGCAAACGTGTTAACAAAAGTCTCGTCCCAAGCGAGAGGCGACTCAAGACTTCTAGAAAAAAAAAGCTATAACACTTTAAGTGATACACCCTTGACATAACCTTCAGCTCTAAAAAAAAAGCAGGCATCGTAATTAGTTGCGACTAGTCTTATCTCACGCATTACTTTAAATTTCACACATTGGCAGCTGATATTGAACTTAATATGGTCATGTAAAACATGAACATACGAATACGAACGGCAATTAAAATCTTAAGATAATGTTAATTGAATGCAGTTAAATATGATTTTATTATCAGTGAATTTAACATTTGCCAAATTGAGTTTCACACGAAAGAGACAATTGGCAAAATTGAACATTCGATTAGCAATAAAATATAATTTTTATGTAACGGAATGTTTTGCGTCTCTTGAGGAGTTTTACAAATACGCGATTAAGCACCGAGTTTTGTGTGATTCATATCTGTGTTTTGTCGTGTTTACAGATGTTTTATAATTATAAAGTGAATTATACAAATCACAAATAATTATTTATGGCAAGCTGGGTTCACATCTGACGAACGACGATAAAATAATTCAAATATAAAATGTTTATTTCTTTACCAAATGTGTACAAACATGTGTAAAGCGTCTGTGTTAGGCTCCGCTCTTGCAATATTAATAAAGCATCATCTACAGACATTCATAAAAATATTCTAAATACTAACAAGTTTGTGTGCTTTGGGCGTGTGTGTTAGTGATAGGTAAGGTGTTTCAATGTATATTTGAGATCCAATGAGTGAATCTTTTATATGCTTGTGTGTAATAATTTGTTTGTGATTTACGTTCTTCTGTATCTGTGATAGTGTAGTGAGTGAATTTATTCAACTTACTAGCATTTTTTTACATTCATAATGTTGTATGGAATGGATATATATTTCCTTATAAACGCAGAAATAAAGCAAGGCTGAGAGATTGTTGTACTGACGATTGGCAAAAAAGCTTTTGGTTTGAGGTATTTTTGCAACAACACATTTTGATTAAATGCGTGCATCGTAGTTCCCTACGAATTTTAAATGTTTTAAGAGCTATTATATATTACTTTCTAACAGAAATAATGGTATATATGATTAAAGTCTTTCAGTGGGATATCGTGTCTTTTTGAAATACATGATTTTTTATTGCGATAGGGCAATATCAACTTCATTCAGAATATTTCTGATGGTGCCTGATTCATTGAATATGGCATCAAGTGACACATCTCAGTGTTTTTAACTATCCTAGGTTATTTCTTCTTCCTGTGACGTGCTCAATGTGGTACCAGTTAAGCTATTGATCATTGATGGTACTTAGATATATTGTCAGTGAGACTTTTTCAATATCATTTTTTTTATTAACGTTCAGTATCATTTTTTCACAAGAGCGTATTTTAATATTAAAATTTGTTTGTGGTTTTGAATGATTTGATATACTATATATACAGTTTTCAGCACTATGCTTTTGGAATAGAAGTTAGAAGATTGAGTAATGACTGGAACAACTTTTCTGCTAGTATACTTCAAAAATCTTGTGGTGATATTGTCCCACCCTGGGGTGCTATCTGATGTAACGCTATGTAAAATTTTTTCCACTTTATTTATGGATATGTATTGGGTCATACAAAATAAAGATTTTTTGCCTCAATGACTAAATTTGCTGAGCTAAGTCTTTGTCAATGTTAACAAAGTTCTCATTTTCAAAATTCACTGATTCATTTGGAGACTTTTTAATAGATAATAATTCGGTACTTTGATTTTTGTTTTATTTGTGAGTCATATATTTTACATAAATTGTCCCGAATAACTTTGTGTTTTTTAATGATTTTGTGATAATTTTCCTCTCGTTTCTCCTTTTTTTTAATATGTTTAATGCAATAATTCCTGAATTGACAATATATTAATAAGATATTTTGTAGTTTTGTTTCAGTTTTATATATATTGATGTAATCAGATAATCATGGCTTGATTACATGTTTACAATTTGGATTTGTAGTATTTGTAGAGACAGTTTTAATGACATCAGCTATAAGTTTCTGTACGAGAAGATCAGTAATTAGTCAGGAAGATATTTTAGAGTTTTTTCCAAATTTATAGTAGTGATAAGTTTATTAACATATTTTTATTTTTTTAACATATTCTGAACAGTGATAGATGATGACAATAATGTAGTGTAGTGTTCACTGACTATTCCGGTTCCAGCTGCGTAATTGTAAACACGTACTGAGTGATTGTCTTATTAAATAATTACAAAACAGTGCAAATAAGTGACATACGAAAACAAAATAGTGTATATCTCGCGGGAACAGACAAAAGAAGTTCAAACATATAGAAGAGTTAATGCGAAATCAGTTACTCAAGCGTCAATTTTGATCGAAGTGTGCACAACTAAACTTGGAAGACAACAACAACAACAAGTTATTATTACTTCAGCCATATTTATTACAATAGTGCCAACCTATACACCGAATCACAATCACAGACTAGAAGAATAACCGAATTGACATATTCAGTAGTGTGGTAAGCACCACAATATAAATTTTAATTATTTAGAAATTAGAAGACAAGCTAAATCAACAAACACTAATAATAAATAGTACAGTAACAAAAAATGTTACGTAGGCTTTAAATGAAAAATTGGAATCGCTTATTGAAGAAAATACCAACATCAAATTAAAAATTACTGAATTAGAACAAAAGATACACTATGTGGATAAAGAGAAACGTAAGAATAATTTAGTCTTTTTCGGTGTCGAAGAAGACGGAAAAAGAGAAATAGATTTTGTAGAATATATAAAGAAAACTATTGTAGAAGCTGGCACCCCTCTGGACTGTCAAGAAATAAGTAATATTTATAGAATCGGCGCGAAAGCCACTAAACGCCGTCCGATTTTTTTGACCTTTACGACTACATGGAAAAAACATCTGATACTTAAAAATAAATCTCATCTTCCACAAGGTATATGTAAAAGAAGATTATTCAAAGGGCGTCCTTGAAACGAGGAAACAGCTACAACCAAATTAGAAGAAGAACAAAAGAAGGGAAACATCGCATACTTGAAGAACGATAAATTAGTAGTAAAGAAACCTAACGAGGCCAGCCGAGACAAAAGAAAAAGAGATCAGACTGGATCACCAAATTGGTCATCACAAAAGAAGTCGAACACAAACACAATTGCAGGAAGAAACTCGCCTACTACGGCTACAACAGAAATAACAAAACCCAATATATCAATTATTATTATATATATATAACTTCTTTATCGGAGATTCCAAAAACCAGTAACCGACAGGCATCCGGAACCAAATTAAAATTAAAACAAAATCCTTATACAAACCAACACTGAAGATAAGCACCCCAAGCCGGCTGGTCACCGTGGGGGAAGATGACTACTACCCTCCAAATAATCTGCCCAACTCAAACCAAAAACTACTCAAGGAACCTCGCCATCGGAATAGCACCTTACATATCGTTACATATAATAAACTTTCATTGAGATCTGAAGAAAAATTTACAGAACTTATGTTGGCATTAGACAATATAACATGTTCTATCGTTGGTTTAAGTGAAGTGAGACGTATAGGAGAAAACATAGAAGACTATGGCGAATTTATTTTTTACCATAACGGTTACACACCGGGCCAATACGGTGCAGGCTTCTTAGTGAAAAAAGAATTAAAAGACTGTATAGATGATTTTATAGGCATATCAGAGCGAATCGTTGTATTAAATCTAAAACTTTAAGGCGAAATGTGGTCCATAGTGCAAATCTACTCCCCGACAGAGCCAGCTACCAGCACAGAAATCGACTTTTTCTATTTGCAGCTAACAGAAACAATAAAATCTCATACATACAGTAACCTAATAGTGATGGGAGATATTAATGCGTGAACAGGATGCAGAGTAGATAGTGCAGATATAGTGCTTGGGCCATATAGTACAAGAAAGAGGACACGAAATGGTGAGAAACTGATTCACTTAGCATTCGAGAATAATCTGAGAATATTGAACAGTTATTATAAAAATCGACCAAGCAACAGATGGACGTGAATGAAATATAAAAATGAGATTGATTATATTCTCTCAAACAGAAGTACAGCTTTCCAAGACTGTAGAGTTATAAATAATTCAAACTTTAACAGTAACCACAGACCTGTCAGAGCCAAACTAAATTAAATACCTCTTAGGAAAGACCTTTAAAAGCAAATGTAACAAAGAAGATCCCAAGCCTCAATGTCAATGGAATTAAAGAAAACTTAATAAACTTCATAGAAAACACAAAACAAATACCTATATAAGACAAATACAACAAACTGCAAGAAATTATAAATGAAAGGGCTCCAGAAAGTATTTTGGATGCTAGAAACAATAAAATATCATGGCTATCAGAAGAAACAAAGCAGCTACTAGAAATTAGATCCAACCTTTTCTCAACATCTAATAAAACAAAAGATGTAAGAAAGGACATAACAACAATAAGTTAACAAATAAACGTCAATATGAGGAAAGAAAGACAAAAATATAGGTTAGAAAAACTGGAAAAATGTATACGGAAAACAGATGGAGCAAGAAAAGCATTAAAAGAACTATCAGGAAAACGAGATTGGATACCAAATATGAAAGACAAAAACGATAGAAGTGCGACCAGAAGATGTGAAATAACAACAATAGCAACTAACTTCTTTAAAAAATTATACTCAAGCCAAACCCTGACACTAAAAATAGATTTATCTGGACAGGAGGAAGTACCACCAATATTGCTGGCAGAGGTAGAAAAAGCAATATCAACACAAAAGAGAGATAAAGCTCCTGGTTCTGATGGCATCATTAACGAATTCCTTATAGAATACAAAGACACCATTGCACCGATATTAGTACACATATTCAATGAAATCCTACAGAGCGAGCATATTCCCCATCGACAATAATATTACTACACAAGAAAGGGAACAAAAATGACATCAACAATTACAGGCCTATCAGCTTGATGTCTAATATATATAAAATTTTTGCAAAAGTTATATTGGGTCGTATAACCAAAAAGCTCGATGAGAACCAGCCGAGAGAACAAGCGGGATTTCGGAGCGGGTATTCGACATTGGATCACATACATGTAGTCAAACAACTTTTCGAGAAAGGCAAAGAATTTAATGCAAACTTTTACTGCTGTTTCGGGGATTACTGCAAGGCTTTTGATTCACTTGAACATCAAATGATTTGGCAAGCTCTAAAATTCAGGGAATTGAAAATAAATATATCAGAATAATAAGAAATGTATATAATAGTAGCACAGCTAAAATAAAATCAGAAAGAGAAGGCGAAGTAATAAAAATTCAAAGAGGTGTTCGTCAAGGAGAATCGTCAAAGGAAATAGAAAGACGAATAGGCAATGCTTGGAAAAGGTACTGGAGTCTAACAGAAGTGATGAAAAACAGTGAAATAAGCATGACCATCAAAAGGAAACTTTTCAACACCTGCATCCTCCCTGTCCTTACATACGAATGTCAAACATGGGCCCTTACAAAGGCACACGCTCGAAAATTAGAAGTCTGTCAAAACGCTATAGAGAGGAGCATGATGGGGAAAAGATTATCAGACAAAATAAGAACATCAGCAATCAAAAAGCAAACGCAAACAAAGGCTGTTTCTGTTATAATAAGGAAACTTAAATGGAAGTGGACGGGCATACTATAAGAGGACGAGAGAAATGGTGTAAAACTATAATGAACTGGTATCCGAGAGACAGAAAAAGGAACCGAGGTAGATAATTTAGGAGATGGGTGGACGAGATTAAAGCAGTTGCCGGTAGTATATGGACTAGAACAGCTGAAAACAGATTCAGTGGAGCCAAACCCATAATTATACAACTAATTAAAAAAAATGTATATATATAATTTTAGAAGGAAAATACTGTCAAATTTAAATAATAATAATAATACATGTAAAATTAGATTAAGTATTTTGTCTGAATAAAGGCTATTTTATTTATTATTTTTATTAGTGTTCACTGATTGTAATTTGCTAAATAGTAATAGAAGCTGACGTCTTCACATCATGCTATGTAATGAAATAGAAAGGGTATTAGTTTATCTGGATTTCATTCACAATTGTTCTTTATATGTGGACAAGTGGAGTATGGCTAATTTTACTTTTCCGTATCCAAAAGGTAATGAACGGGTACTCTTTAGGTACTAAGGCTGAGATCTATACAGCATACTTAGACTTTGCTTAGACGTTAATCACGTAAAACTTAGCTGAGTGTAGGCTTCTTCCAGTGGGAGGCTCCTTTGCACCGGATGCCGGCTAGATTATGGGTACCACAACGGCGCCTATTTCTGCCGTAAAGCATTACCGTGTTTCGACTTGAAGGGCGCCATAGCTAGTAAAATTACTGGGCGAATGAGACCTTACAACTTATGTCTCAAGGCGACGAGCGCAGTTGCAGTGCCGCTCAGCATTTTTGGGTTTTTCAAATATCCTGAGCGGCACTGCATTTTAATGGGCAGGGCGTATCAATTACCATCATCTGAACTCCCTGATCATCTCGTCCCTTATTTTCATAAAAAAAACATTAAAAATTCATTAGCATGATCTTTGATTTCGTTTTTATTGTCAGCTGAACTTATACTGAACTGCCTAAAATGCAAAAGTCAAGTTTGCGTTTTATCACACTCACCTAAAATTTAAGTATGTAAAGTCTGAGTCTGAGCAAAGTTCGTTCCGTTTCCGTTCCGTTTGTTCGTCTGTAAATTCAATGATTAAAAATTTGCAAGAAGTGGTATTTTTTATATTATACCTACTTATTAAATATATTATCATTTCTAGAAGATAGCACAAACGAATACATCTACAGAAATGTTAATGCAGTTAAATAAACTTCCTCACGTAGCTGGCATATTTTAGGTAAAGCTTTCGGCTTTTAGCTAAACAATCAATCATTTACAGATAGAATCCAAGATGTAATCCAATGTAAAACTATCACCAATACTCTATTCCGTGTACAGACGGACATTTCGATCTTTACGCATTGGGAGAAACACCAACTCCATGGAGTAAATTATTTATATTATTTAATAGATTTTTTTTAATTTCCTTTATTTATGTAATACTACTATGTTCTTTAACCGACTCAAAAATTTTGTGTATTCGTTGTTCATTTTTGTTTGTATTTATTTTGAATTCGAATATATTTTTTATATTTGCCGCACTTTTATTTATTCTTTGTTCATTTCAGTTAGTAGACAGTACGAGTACAACTACTTAAACACAAAATAAATAATGCTAAATTAGATTTAATTTCAGGAGTGTCATTTTAATACTCATATCGAAGAATTGGACACATGTTTGAAATTATTATTTACAGCCAAACTGAATCACACACACTGATCACTTTGGTTGGCTGAATCACCAAACTGAAAACACAAAATTTTAACTCTTACTTCAATTTACATCCTAGAAGAATGTAAATTTGTTAAAAAACATTCGGACTTATACTCAACGCTACCAAATAACAAGCGAAATAATAGAAATTTAAACAAATTAAAAATTCCCCAAACAAGTATGTCATTCGTGTCATCGAGCCCTCACCACATGGCAATAAAAATTTATAGTCACATCCCAAACGATATTAAAAATAAAGAGAAGCCTTCTCTATTTAAAAGACATCTTAAATTTTTTTTAGTTTCAAAATGCTTCTACGATTTACCCGAATTTTTGAATTACACTAAGTGTGAGAATTAGTTACAATATAGTATAAAAATGTATAAAATGTATAAGACTTATTTATTTTATGTATAACATTGTTGTGCCCTTGCAGGGCGTCACATATTGTCTACCCATTAATGTACCACCCTACTGTAAAATGTGACTTGCAATAAAATATTTTGATTTGATTTGATTTGATCATCAGTTATATAGAGTGTCTTTATGACATAATTAGGTTAATTTTTGTAAGACACATCGGCTTTTTTCACTTTTTTGTATGTTAAAGTCCTATTCCAATAAAATGTAGAACAATGCTTCTCCATAGTTTTTGAATCGCACAGAGACATACCCTTAGAAGATAACTATCACCGAAGACTTGGTTTGTATTGAGTACGGACCATAGATGTTATGTACAAAGTACAAATTTAATGTTTTAGAAATCTGCACAAATTCGTTGAACTGGGCTATCTTTACAAGCAGCCTTTTAGAACTAGTTGTTGTTATGTGTATTTGGTTTACTATCGTCTAAAGGCATTTGTTCTTATCTTATTTTATGATGAGCAGATTGAAAGTAGATTTAGCACAAATTTAAATAGCGAGTGAAGTAATAATAATGAGGAGAACCTGTTGTTTTCACTTAAATTTTTTTTTTTGATATAATATGTACTTAAAAACTTATTGCTGTTTTGGCACACAATTATGTCTCCTTTAAGGAAAAGTGACGAGACGATCAACACGCTTAACTGATTCTATGATCCTTCCACTTATCATGCCGCTCAGAATCCTTGACTGGACCCAAAATTCCGAGCGACATCGCAACTGCGCTCGTTCCTTGGAGACATAAGATAAATTATTCCATAGTAATTTTACTTGCTACGGCGCTCATCCAACCGAAACAAAATTATGATTGCATGCGTCACGGCAGAAAACCGCTGTGTGTAGCAGCAAGCTTAGTAAGAAAGAATTGATAGTAAAAAAAAACCTGGTACAGCCATCCCGGATTTCAAAAATTATCCCAACCGCCACGCTGAACGCTGCTATCCTGCATAAAGTGATGCAGGAAAGCAGGCGCTCCCTTTTGCCCGCAGCGTCTGCGCACGTACCGGCTCGCTTCATTGCGTCTCGGTACTCGTATTTAATGTCTTAATTATTTGTAATTGAGCTTCATAAATGTAAATTTTAGTTATTGTAGAATAAATGACTTTTGACTTTGATTATGCCTATTGAGCTATTTGATATAGGTAGCATAAATTTAAATCCTTTCTAAAATCATTTATTTATCAACGTAAAATAAGTTTCGCCCTTCACAAACGGTTAACTGCACCTATTTAGCATATGGAGCGCGCATCAAAGCGAACATCAATACCAGCCATTCATCGGTCAGTCAGCATGCATATTAACTATTATTAGTCAAGCCTGCATTGAATACGCATTTACGATATTGATAGAGATACGAAAAAGCTCATTGAGCATGTTATTTTGGATTCCGAACGCAGAAAGAGCAACGGAAATCGATTACTAAGATGATTTATGTATATCTACTTTACAACACTAAGTATTCAGATTATATGAAGTTGGTTCAAGACCCATTCTTTAAAAGCTTCCATGATTTAACAACTTCATATTGTTCATATATGATGGGGCAACATTGCGGCCGATATCACTACAGCAAATAAAATCATTATTAGCAACCAATTGCATTACAATCGTTATGGTAGGTACTTATGGTTATGTAATATGAACGTAGCCTGCGCGTGCGACACAACCGCCCCGCTCGACAGCTCTTTCCTGACTGCCTGCTCGGCGCTCGCCCGACGCCCGATCTCGACCGCACTCACACCGCACGCCGATTACACCCCCGAGCAAAGACGAATACCGAAACATTTTCGTACTCGCTCGTGGCCCGACTTTCTCAACTACCACATATCTATTGTTTAAATCGCAAGTACTGCCGATATAACATTATCTTTTGAGCTAACGTTGGCTTCTTCTAGAATTATTATTATTATTTTTAAATGTGACACTTTGTATATTTTATAAAGAATGATAAAAATATAATGTTATATTGATATTATTCATTATCAGGTTCTTGATGTTCTCTTTTATTCTTATCTCTGTCATTGCTGAAGGAGAAAAATCTTTCTAGGTCTCGGCCAGTTCATTTAACTTATTGCTGATTATTATTTCATTTCCTACTCTATATAATAATAATAAAGCCTTTATTAATGATTTTCCATTTGATTTTCCACATTTTAGTGTTAGTATGTTAGTACGGTTAGTCGACAAACATGATTATTTTATTATTAAGTTTTATGTTAGTAAGTTATAATGCATGCACAAAGATAGTTTTCTTCAAATGGATCCTAGTTGGGTAAAGGCCTCCTCGATTCCTTTCCATTCCTTTCTATTTTCCTTTTTCGAGCCAGTTAGTTCCGCCAATCTCTCTAATCTCGGTTAAATTTGAACGGTTAAAATTTGTTTAAATTGATTTTTTTCTGACGGTAGCTACGGTTACTTCTGTCAGAAAAAAAATCTGAGTTGCGCTGAAGTCGCATATAAAGAAGTTTTACGTTAAAATATTACCGTCACTAGCTTTGTAGTAACTTTTTAGTAAGTTCAATTGAAGAAATGTTTAAAAAAGTATCTTGAGCATATGTATTTTTAAGAGTAACATTAATGTTATATAGACAATATTAAATTGTAACCATCACTCAGTTAAATAACATTTCAAGTATTTTTTAACTTATTTTCTACAAATGAAAACTGCTATTGAAGAACATTGCGAACTTAATGGAATCGTTCTTTAAAAACTTCAGGTAACTAATACCTGATTAGAAGATGCTATCAATAGAAATCATGATTATTTAAAAAACAGTTTCACAAGTGTATATTCCAACCAACTTATCACATTTACTCTTCTATCTTTCGATCATGAAATACCCATATTGAGATTACGATTCACATTAAGATAAATAATTGCGGATGAAAAAAAACTTCCATAAAACGTGTTTAGGAGTGACTTGTTCACACTTTTATCTATCCAACCAAGATATAGGCAATCCCTAATCATAACACCTTACTGAGGCATCGTATCCAACTCTAATGAATAATAATTAGAAGTTTCTTGTAAACCTCATTCGAATCGAATCGAATTCAATCGATAGTAAATTCTACGCTTATTCCGGTGTGGATAAATAAGGTAAAATTTCATAGAAGTTGTTGATTTAGATAAAAAGATAAGTTTTTATTGTTAGATCACTTTAGATTATAAAATAGTCTTTATCTAGAGTAATAAATAGACCCATACGATGGTCTTGCTTGATTTAAAATAAGGTAGTAGTTATTTTTTTTGTACACAAGGTCTTATAAGTTTCACAAAATGTACATAATGACGTTACATTATATTAGGCCTACAAACAAAATAATATTAATGTTGGTTTTATAAATAATATATTTTTAAAGATTCTTTCCCTGCGTTTAAAAAAAATATTACGATATTGTTAGGCGCCAAATGATTGATGTTCTTCTTTTATTTAAGGAATAGGAGGACAAACAAGCGTACGGGTCACCTGGTGTTAAGTGATCACCGCCGCCCAAATTCTCTTGCAACACCAGAGGAATGACAAGAGCGTTGCCGGCATTTAAGGAAGGTGTACGCGCTTTTTTTGAAGGTACCCACGTCGTATCGTCCCGGAAACACCGCACAAGGAAGCTCATTCCACAGCTTTGTAGCACGTGGAAGAAAGCTCCTTGAAAACCGCACTGTGGAGGACCGCCACACATTCAGATGGTGGGGATGATAACCTAACTTGTGGCGTGTGCGAAGGTGGAATTCGACGCCAGGACTCAGGTGAAACAGCTCTTCGGAACACTCCCCGTGATAAATGCGGTAAAAGACACACAATGAATGTTTCTTGGTGTAACGGAAGTAAAGACTGTGCATGTTGTGTGACACCTTAATTTGTTGGACATTCAACTCATTATTTGTTAATATTTAATATATTTTAAGCGTACTAGAATGTAACAACTACTGGTTGTCCTTTAAATAAATAAATAAATGAAATTGAATATTAAACGTACAATTACAATAATAAAAGTACAAAAGTACAATGTACAATTTGAAGTGTACCTTCATATAAGTCATAGTTTTCATTGTAAGATTAAATTTTTAAGAAGTGGATCAATGTGGACTTCCAGAGGTAAACTAATATATAACTATAATAAAAATACAATCTTTATTTCAGGCATAAAATCCCATATCACAATATTTAGCAGCCCTTTGAAGTCAATATAAATAAATAATAAAAAAAAAAATAAAAAAAATAACATGAATTTACTTTTTCGAACAAATACTCTTTTTAAGTGAATAAGATAGCTAGGTTCGTCTTTGTCTGAAATAGTTTTCTTATATGACATGAAAGGATAAGACGAGCAGGACGTTCTACGCTACGCCCTATGCTAAATGCAGTACAGCTCAGGATTCTCGAAAAACCCAAAATTTCTCAGTGGCACCACAATTGCGCTCGTCACCTTGAGACATAAGATTTCAAGTCTCATTTGTCCAGTAAGTTCACTAGTTACAGCGCCCTTCAGACCAAAACACAATAACACTTACACATATTTTCTGCTTCACGGCAGAAGAGGGCGCCGGAGCCTACCACTGGTTGTCACTGCTTCGGTTTCCTGTAGCTCTATTAAAACGCGTAAGTAGTACATTGTGAAATCTTCTTGCCTCTGGGCTCCACGTGCCAACTGTCTAGACACCAAACGGCTCTAAGGTGTAAGATGTATCTTCGGCAGTCGAAGCAGCAGCCCTAGAAGTAGCCTGGATATGTTTAGTATATAAATTAAATATATATATCAAGTTATTAAGTAGCTACTATGTAAGTACTGACTAGGTGCCGATCTAATTCCCAGCCAAAAAGCAATCATATATCGTGAACTTATAATGTCAAATTTGAAGACCCTAATAAAGAATTGCAATGGTGAACATCAGTTAGACCTCGTACATGGCACAAAAATAAATAAAAAAAAGGCACAAAAAAAATAATTTTATTTGCATAAGCTGTATACTGGCTGGCTTTGTATATTTAAAGCTTTTGTATTTTTTTACTTTAACTTTTCTCATTTCATTGCTTTAAAATAAAACTTCTTATAAGTATTAAACATATTATAATTTTATTCATACAAAATATCTGCAGATCATAGACTAAGAGACTCGGTAAGGTGATGATCATATCTTATATGAGCACGCTACAGCCTAATATGTAGAGACGACAAATGGACGAATCAATGAAATAAATGCAGGCATGCTGCGAAGTAACAAAAACTGGTCAATATATTAATCACAATTTGCTCAATTTAGTTTTATGACTGTTATAAACACATTTACAGTAACTAGAAGTCGATTTAATATCCAGATAAGCATAGAGATATACGCATTTGTGATTCAGTGTAATATTTTCTATCGCTTATTTCCATACACAATCTTCTTCTAGTTTCTATTCAAGATATAGATGTAAAAACAAGCTGAGATACCTATCAGATAGATCTCAAAAATAACATGTTTCCATGCTTCCAGGTCAAAAAAGCTCAACGAGAAATTCTCTTGTATTCAAATATAATAACAGTTTATATAAACATTAGTATAATACGTAATCAAATATTTGCAGATTATAAATTGTCTTTGTGATATTATGAAACATATATACATACAATTATAATTATATCTTTTATTTTTAATAATTAATTCATACTCACAACCAAAGTCACCGACACAGCCCGGATTTTTGTGAAACTGAAGTGAAGGGCAGGGCATATAGCTCGATGGACAGACCGTTGTGGCAGTAAAGAGCTTAAATGGCAACCACGTAATGGACCATGCAGCTCTGGCAGCCCTCCCCCCCATAAAGTAGAAGAAGAAGATCGCTGGAATAGGTTAGATGAGGGTAGCGCAGAATCAATCGTCGTGGTAGATGTCTTTCGGCTGAAACGATGAGGATTGCACTTTTGTATTCTCCAAACTGTTTTACTCTATGCAGAGCCAGACGTCTGCCTCTTAATAAATACTTCTTTATTTTGGTTTTATTTGGTTAGTTAAAGTGATAACAGCTCACCATTCTACCCCACAGCACCAGAATAATCTCAGGAGCGTTACCGCCATTTTACGTAGGTTTTCCCTCTTTTTTCGAAGATCATTTCGTACAGTCCTGGAAACACTAAACAAGGAAGTTCATTCCATTCTTTGGTAGAACATATTATAAGAAATTTTCTTGTAAAACGCACTGTACAGAAACACATCATACCCAGATGGTGAGGGTGGTAATTTTTTATTTATTTATTTATAAAACAGTAAACAAAGTTATAGCCTTAAGTTAACATAATTAAGTTTTTAACCCGTGTTGCGATATTGAAATTAGGAAGCAGGGATCAGCTCAAATATTCTTCGGAACACTCTCCGTGAAAATCCCGGTAGAAGACACAAGGAAAAAGCGATTTCTCTACGCAACCACAAGTGATCAAACCTTTAACTGAGTACTGGATCCTCGTTGATTTGAGCAGCTCTGTTTCTTCGAATTCTACTGTTTCTCATTTATTTATTCATCATTTATTGGCAAAACATCTGCTCATTTAATTTTGTAAGTTGTTTTCAAACAATAAATAAGCCTCAAGTAACTCGGTACCCTTAATCTAGATAATAATCTAAATTCTCATGCGTTTACTTCATCTATTAACCCCCTCATTACTGAGTGTTAGCATCCAAAGTATGCAACTGTTCCAGCTGCTCAATGCTGTAAAATCATTCTTTGAATGCAAGATATTGCCATTAAACTGACAATTAAATGGATCGATGCATTATGTTAGAGCACCCTTAAGCATACACCGGGAAAATAATTCATTTTGAAGTATTTTAATTACTGCTCGATTGTGGAAATA
Source organism: Leptidea sinapis (assembly GCF_905404315.1). Classification (NCBI taxonomy): domain Eukaryota; kingdom Metazoa; phylum Arthropoda; class Insecta; order Lepidoptera; family Pieridae; genus Leptidea; species Leptidea sinapis. The sequence continues at coordinate 4,068,954 of NC_066305.1, read as the reverse complement.
GCATATTTTGAGTCTAAGTCATGCAATGGGTGCGTTTTTGACATCTTTTTATTTATTTAGTAGTAGAAATAAAATATTATTACCTATATAATTATTTTAGATAATGGTTAAGCTGTATATTTTATAAATTAAAATTATTTGCGGTGATATATTAGTTAACCCGATAAGTTAAAATGTTATAGCTTTTATGAATTTGCCAAAAGCCATCGTAAACATGTAAGGCAAAGCAAAAATATATGTATGGATGCTCTTTACTTTATCTCATTAATACCTGTTTTAAATCCGCTTACATTTACAATATAAAAAAAATGGGTAACAATAAAAATAAGGGGTGAGTTATTATATAATATCTATGTGTGTGGTTAAAACTACGATATGTTTTTCTTCAGTAGATATTAAAAGGGAATAAATGGGATTATTTCCAATAGCTATCCATGTTTTATATAAAAACCAACAAATACACATTTTTATTTATTTTATTAAAAGAAATTTATTTATATTCTGAGGGGGAAATTGTGGTTAGTTTTATTACAATTTTAAATTTTAAATTGAATTATACCAAAAAAGTCAATATTAATGGAGAGGGGTGGGAGGTACCGTTTTCTACGGTACTCGGATAACTTGAAATTAAGTCATTGTTATTTCCTAATGTTGTTATAAAATCATTTTATTCTAGAACTGTCAAAAATTTCATCACCATACTGAAATTAAATTTGAAATGAAAAATAAATAAAGGTTCTGAATACAAATAAAAGATTCCATTACTCAAGTTAGACTAAACTATATACGTCTATGAAATAAAATTATAATAATTACTTCAGTCGTTTTAGAGTTCAAACAATGCGACACGCAGTTTTATATACATACATATTTTAAGATACTAAGCCAATACATTACTATAAATTTTGTGCGGAAATTCCATCTTTATCTAAAAATTGTGACAAATTAAGCAAAAAATTTAAGAATCATTTTCGTGCTTGGAAGATTTTTTTGATGATAATAAGGGACGAGACGAGCACGACGTTCAGCTGATGGTAATTGATACGCCATGCCCATTACCATGCAGTGCCGCTCAGGATTCTCAAAAACCCAAAAATTCTGAGCGGCACTACAATTGCGCTCGTCACCTTGAGACATAAGATGTTAAGCCTCATTTGTCCAGTAATTTCACTAGCTACGGCGCCCTTCAGACCGAAACACAGTAATGCTTACATATTACTGCTTCACGGCAGAAATAGGCGCCGTTGTGGTACCCATAATCTAGCCGGTTTCCTGTGCAAAGGAGCCTCCCACTGGTTTGGAAGTCTTATTGAATTAGTAATAAGGCACCCTCCAATAGTTAATTCATGCATTATAATGAAGATACAAATGTAATATTTTTATATTACTATGCAAATATAACCATATAAAGTATGTGTTGACGGTCCTATGTTGGCCTGTTAGCCACTGGGAGATCGCTATGTAGGTGAAAACATTTATATTATGAATATGTATGTTTATATCTATTTATCTATGTTTCAATAGATATATCGTATTAAATATAACGTTTTCTTATACTCATAGTACAGGCTAGGCTTAGTTTAGGGCAAAGATAAATTGATTAAAAGTGTGTCAATATCATTATTATAGTATGAATTTAACTGTCCATAATTCTAAAAATTATCTTCCTAGGTTTCTTTTTGTAGATTTAAGAATAAATAAGCACTACAAACATATACTTCAAAATAAGTTATCAAAATAAAAAAAAAAATTCACTGTAATTTGTGAGCTCAGTAATTAGTTTCTGAACGCAGTATATTATATACTAACGCCACAAGTTAGGATATCATCCTCACCATCTGGATGTGTGGCGGTCCTCCACAGAGCGGTTTTCAAGGAGCTTTCTTCCACGTGCCACAAAGCTGTGGAATGAACTTCCTTGTGCGGTGTTTCCGGGACGATACGACAGGGTACCTTCAAAAAAAGCGCATACACCTTCCTTAAAGGCCGGTAACGCTCCTATGATTCCTCTGGTGTTGCAAGAGATTGTGGGCGGCGGTGATCACTTAACAACAGGTGACGTTCAGCTCGTTTGTCCACCTATTCCATTAAAAAAAAACTAACTGAATTAAGAACTAACTGCAAAATGTTATGCAGAATATTTATTTCTTAATTTTTTTTGTCGGAGACATACTTTTTAAATTCCGCTCACTCTTGTAACTCAAACAACGCCGATAATAGGAGATCATGTTGACAAGTAAATTGCTAAATACTAACCGTCAGCCCGACTTAGATTTATTCTATGAGTCAATGACAACGTAACATCGACCTTATTTTATTAAATATAGGGTTCAATACAGCTTGCTGAATGATTGATAAAGAAAATTGTAACTGTAACAGTGATGTTGATATATATCTTCGATTCATTGGCATTTCTCGCTCGCTTTTGTTAAGCAAGTGTTAAAAATTTATGTGGATAATTGAAAAAAGTCCTTATAAGTCGTATTTAGGATACCGCACCCAAAGTATTCGTCTCATGGAATAAGATATAACTCCATGTACTTTTCAAATACCTACTTTTAAAAATGAAACAAAAGGGGCCGAGATAACAATATGTACATGTTTGTAAAATTGGTAGTTTCTTTGATTAAAGCGAGTGTTACACATTTAAATAAAACACTTTTAAAAGATTAACCCTCTTATTCATAATAGTCTGCTAACTTAAAGCATTGCTAATTTTCACTCTGTCTTCTTCTATTGACCTAAGTCAGAATGAGAAAAAACACTCCTAAGCGGCTGTTTAAAGTTAGCGGACCATTATGAATAAGGGGGTAAAACAACAGCAAATGTCACCTCCGAGCCAATAAATGGCGCTAAACTTCATAATGACAACTATGACAAATACTATCTTGATTAATTTCATCTGCAGTCCGGAGTCCCTCTGGAAACGAGATCTAGAAAGGTCTTGAAACGTCGGGTTTACTAAAATAATAAGAGAAATGTAACTTTTACGCAAAAATCTAATGTAAAAGCACAGTTTCAATTACAAGCGTTTTAATCCTTTAAAAGTGTTTTATTTAAAAGTTTTTAAAATTGTGAAAGACTATATCATCAGTAACCTTCTTTCGGTTAGACAAGTATATGGTATTGCTATAGTTTTAACTCATAAACAACATTTTTTTTTTATTTTGGACAGAACAACGTCCGTCGGGTCGAAGCGACAATAATACCAACACACTAAATTAAAATTTTCGAAACTTTTTATAATCAAACAACACACTGACTTATATTTTAGAACAAGGTTATTAAAAAAACGGTTTCATGTACGTAAGTAGAAACGTATATATAAAAAGACATGGCTAGACAATTTTGTGGGTACTTTTTGAATAGTACGATTATTGTTATCATAGGCATTACGATAAGTATCACCTTCCAAGGAAGTACTTAAATGTATTAGATAGAGCACGGCAATACTTCAAGTCGGTCCACATTCTAGCGCTGTACAAAGCGCAGGTCCGGCCACATAAGGAGTATTGCTGTCATCTCTGTTCTGGCACATCCCAGTATCAGCCTGATCCATTTGACCGCGTTCAACGCAGAGCAGCTCGAATTGTCGGGGACTCAGTGAACGGCTGCATCACTTGGTGTTGCGTAGAGACATCGCTTCATGTTGTGTGCTCTACCGCATTTATCATGGGGAGTGTTCCTAAGAGCTGTTTCACCTGATTCCTGCAGCTGAATTCCATCTTCACACGACACGCTACAAGTTAGGATATCATCCCCACCATCTGGATGTGTGGCGGTCCTCCACAGTACTACAAAGCTGTGGAATGAACTTCTTTGTGCGGTGTTTCCGGGACGATACGACATGGGTACTTTCAAAAAAAGCGCGTATACCTTCCTTAAAGGCCGTCAACGCTCCTGTGGTTCATCTGGTGTTGCACAGAATGTTGACGGCGGTGATCACTTAACACCAGGTGATCCGTATGGTCGTTTGTCCTCCTTTTCCATAAAAAAAATAGTGACGTTTCATCTAACAGACAAAAAAAATTACTAATAAATTCCGTCTCGGCAATGAACCACCGTTCGCATCTGATATATATAGGCAGGAATATTTAACATAATAATAATTAATTACTAATATATATAAAGCTATGAGAAGAAATATGAATAACACTGAGGTATTAAATAGTCTGGGTATTCAAAAATACATAGATTTTTCAGTTATTAGTTTCCGAAACCGTCATTTCATACCCAAAACTGTTTATGTTTTGGTTTTCGGGAGCGCGTGGCAGCTGATGCTCTGTATACCTACCTCCTCGATATGTACCTGTATATACCTTAACAATACATATGGTAGGCGGAAATGGGAGCATTTATTGCCAGACACACTAAAAGATTGTTTGCAAACGTTTTAGAAAGAATTAAAAAAAAAAAAGGCAAAGTATGTAAAATATTAAACAAACAATTTTTAATTAAATTATGTGTATTATTAGGTGTGGTTAATTTAAATATAATTAATATAAGATATCAATATAATAATGTAAGTAATTAAGAGCAAGCTCGTGCCCACTGATAACCCTTTCATGCTTTCTTGTGGGTGACTTTATATGTATTTTCTCTGTAATATTTTTTAATGTGAACAATAAAGAAAAAAAACATCGTGTAACGCTAGAAAATCTGATGCTAAGCTCAAGGAGACAGCCCGCGCGGCGAGCGGCCCGAACGTTGATCAAGTTAGGGTGAAGTCGGCGCGAATGGCTATTGTCACAATATTTTGAATATGTAAGTAGTTTTAATTCAAATTAGATTCTTGTATTGATGCAGATTCGGCCCATTTGTGAATATGTTTAAGGCACCTTCCGAGAGGGATATTTTCCCAGATATATTTTTAATAACCAGAACGAAATTCATTTTCATTATACGACGAACCTCTCAAATCTTAGCATTAGGAAATTATACATCAACGTTTAACTGAGAATTAAATTTATCATAACATTACAAAATAATCGTTACACTGAAACATAAAGACGGTATCGCCATCGAAATCAGCAGTCGTGGTAAGTCGTATTTGGTTGTATTAAGGTTCAATTTGTAAGAGCCGTCTGCAGATGAAGAGTTGCGATTAAAAAGGCTTAGGTGAAAGTAGGCGCATCCATGCCAAGATAACCTTTGGCCGGACCTGTCGCTGTGTTATTGTGAGCGATGCACCTATTAGCAACATGTAACTATATTACTTGTGCAATTAAATATTTATGATTATTTCTTTAATTAAACGAATCACATATCGGTAGAAAGAAGATATTAAAGAAAAATATTTCGTGCATATAAAAAACACAATATGTCAGAAGTGAAACCTCCAATGTGCATGAACCTCTACTAAAACTGTATATGAAGTTCTGGTATATGTTGTTAGGCTGACACATGATTTCAAACACTATGAAAGACATTACTATCACCGCCGTCATATTTATGTTCTCCTGGTGTCTATGTAGTAATACGTCGTGCGCATGACGTGAGAAGATATTAATGTATGCTCGCGTCATACATAAGTCAATCTCTTCTTCAGCTATGATCGCCTGGTACCAAAACACTATGTAATGCTTCCTATCTCAATTTCTCTAATGTAAGTAAATTTATGTGTCCTTCTCTTTTTTCTGTCGCTTTTTCGTTTCATTGACTTTCAAATTACAAAGATGCCAAATGAGTTTACACTTCAAACATGTTTATACTTATGTACGTACGCAAGAAGTTATTTTTCTTTGGCGTGAAAAAAACAAAAATCCTCAAAAAAAATTATAACTCGTGCTGTTTTACGATTGTAGAAAAAACAATATTGTAATATAGAAGATAATGAATACAACCAATGAAAATATTATTCTAACGCATAATTTACTTTAATTTCGTGTACCTAATTGTATTGTGTATAAAATATTTAAACTATATATTGAAATTTATTTAATTCTCGTCCATTGGTTGTGGTTCAGTAGACAAATGAGTTATAAGAGGCTTGGTAGCTGATACTTCATGAGACAAATGGTATCTAGTTGACCAGCTTACGTCAGGGTGTCGAATTTGCGTGACGGTGTGCACGGGCATCGTAAAAATTCACTCTGATAATTTTTCCGTAACGCGCCAAAAAATAAACGTAAAAGTAAAACTAGCTAAGCATAATACTATAACAAAAGAGTTATGTATTAACTTTTTATGCAGATGCCCCTTGCCCAATTTTATAGATTACATAAAATATAATGTTTTTGTTGCATCGGTGCAGGTGGTGCACTAATTAGAACTAGACCCTCTCCCGCCCCCTACTAATGTGCTTTCTTCAAATTCGTTTCAACGTTTATTAGATGCTTTGTAAGGTCGGCCACGGTTTTGTGATTCTTTGGTGTTACAAGAGAGCAGAGGAAGTATGGGAAGCAGTAATCACATACCATGAGGTGACCCCTATACATGCTCACGTGTCAACCTCTTCCATAAAAATAATATACTATAATAATATATAGTAGCATATAGCATTAGGTGTAAATACAGAGTCGGATTCTTAAGTTCTTCGGACACGTCTCCCGGCGCGAGAGTGAGTCCATTGAGCGCCTTGACGTGCAGGGCAAAGTGGAGGGCATCCGAGAGCGAGGAAGGTCATCCATGCGATGTACCGACCAAATAAAGTTTGTTGTGGGCTGTCCATTGAACGAGTTTTCCAGGCTTAGTCTATTAAAAGGCATAAAAGGCATTTATTATCTCAAAATTGATTCCTTTAGAATTCATTTTGATGTCATTTTTTATACTACTAGATACTACTACCGCTTCGGAAACAAATGGCGCTCTGAGAGAGAAGAAGCGGCGCAAGAAACTCTCCCAGCATTCTTTTTTTGCGCTCTTTTTAATAAAAATATACAATAGTGTACAGTCATTTCTATTGCTATAAAATAATCACAATCTAGTCCCAGGCTGTCCGATCATTTAGATATTCAGCAGTGGAGTAATAGGATTTACGACAGAGCCATTTTTTTATAAAACATTTAAATTTATTTATAGATAATGCCTGAACAGTGGCTGGGACTTTATTATAAAAGTGTATACATTTTTACCCTTAAAGCTATTATGTATCTTATGAAGCCTACTAGAATTAGTTACAAGCAATCCCTTATTTCTAGTGTTATAATAATGAAAATCACTATTAAGAGCAAAAAGGTGACGATTTTTGTGAACATATATTAAATTTTCATAAATGTACTGACAATGAATAGTCATAATATTTATTTCTTTAAATTTTTCTTTGAGATACTGTCTATAACCAAGCTGATATGTAGCACGAACAGCTCTCTTTTGCAGAGCAAACACTATATCAATGTCAGCAGCATGACCCCATAGTAATATACCGCCTGTTGCGCCCGTTCTTCTCAAGCTTGAGGCATTAATTTTGGAATAGGTGGTTGACTTTCAATAAGTGATGTCACATCCTATTTTGAATAAAAATATTCGAATTTGAATTTGTCGGCCAGCAGGGAAAAGCGGCGAATGCTCGTGGGGCGAATCACCACAACAACAAAAGATGTCACTCTGCCAAGAGTGTCACGAAGAAGAAGCAGAAAAGCAAATAGCAACAATGAATATATTTTATTTCATGCAGCGTAGATTTGTGAGATATATAAAACCTACCATACGTTTTAACATTGAATCTTATTTTGAGCTTATCTTCAATGTGAATGGAGATTGTGGCATTTAATCACAATTAAAACAGTGAGATGTCCATTTAGAATCGCTTAAGAAAATGCCTTTGACACGACTTTCGTCGAAATACCGATTTGAGACGAAGATAAAAAGGGAGTTATCTATCACTACATAATATGGTGCGACGTACACCATCGAGCGAAACGGTTAATTAACAAAATTCGCTTTGTCCGAGACTCATAAAATTTTACGAGGATCAAGATCTCGGTACAAGGGCTTCACTCCGAAATTGTAATGTGTTCTTAGTGAACTAGATATGACAATATACATTTAACAATGATATCATTTATTGTTATAATTATATATTGTGATATTGTAGACATAACTTATATATTACAACTGATATATAAGTATATTATTAATACAGTAATTTTAACCTATTTTATTATAGAAACAGCTAGCTCCCAGTTTCCAGGACCTCCAGTTTTGTAAGTTACTGTGGGCGGTATTGGTCACTTATTATAAGGTAGGTATAAAATGCAGGTAGGCATAGATATAGCCAAATAGATACCTTTAAAATAGTACTAAAATTTTTATAACTTAAAACTATCTTAACATATTATTAGGTTGTATTATTAAACAACTTACTAACTTACTATTAGGCAACTTAGGCAAGGCAAGGTAAAATAGTCAACGACTACGGTATTGACGGCTATCTTACCCAGCTTATAACCTAGTTAAACTATGACTTATAATTATTAATACCAAGTAATGGGCAATTATTTTCGGAATTTCATTGGTTCGTCTTTAAATAGGCGATTTTGAATTAAAATAAGCTAATGAATTCATTATGCTTCGTAATAAACATAGAGTACTTCCATTATTTTTACATCCATGTACACCGAATAAACTGCATTCACAAAAAAACTGGAGCAAGGCAAGTATGGAAAACACTCATAAAATTTAATAGGTTTTCCGTCAAAAAGTGCATACGTGCACCGGATTCGTACAGTGGCATTCGTTTTTGTACCGACGCATTTTAATAGGTTGATATTGTGTTAAATTTTATGGCACTGCGCGTAATGATTGGTCAATATTTTAATGATATACCTACAGAGTGTTTTAATTAGTACACCGCAGTAAGGAACATGCTTATTTAATGTTATACATTTGCTTAGAGAGGGTTTCTCTTATTAAAATAAGTCATATTTTGCCAAGGTGATCGTAATATTTGTTGTTCAAAAGTTAAACTTTTACTTGCACCCTGCACATATTAAATACAATTTACAGACGAGATACCCAGATTCGAAGCGGAACTATATGTTATTAGTCACTTAATACATAGATACAATAGACATTTGAATGATACCACAGATTAGGAATGGAGCGACCTCGGGCTCTTAAATAATAAATTTTATTGTACGATGTTACATTGTAAAGAGATTTTTATGAAGACAAAAAAAAGAAGCCCGCTGCCAGTTTTTGAGCCCGTTCTTCTCAGGTATGAGGCATACTTTTCCGAATGGGTGGTAGTTTTTGACTTACAATAAGTTATTTTATAAACTTTTTTGAATTAAAATATTTGTTTAATATAAATAGTTCCCCCAATCATGTGATCCTGCAAACGTCAGGTTAAATAAAAAATAATAAAAATACTATAATATTAACACGCGTCTTAATCTTTTCAAAAGTATTTTATTTAAATAAAGATAAGTATGGTAAATATTGGGTAAATAACCTTTATCTTTTAACACTATGCCGCCATTCTAAGAGCAATTTACAATAATATTCTAGGTTTTAGAACAGGTTAACCACTACGTCGAAACGTAGCACAAATCAAAAAACCACAACATGAATGAGCCGAGAGAAGCCACCGCAAACATTTATGAGCCAGTGACTTCTGAGGTAGTTCACACAATGAGAATCATATCGAAATCCTTTTACAAGACGTAATAGGTTGAGATATTGCAAATCCATATTCTTTTCGGTATTATAGTTATGTTTCTTTACCCCTGAACTAAATACTGGGCAAAAAGCATCCCATCATTTAAGGGGTATTTGCTGTAAAGCTTGACAAAAAGTGTTTCTTGTAAACCTTCTTTCCGTACGCTTGATAGTAAGCTGGTGAATGCGTGCTCCCGCGTTACGGAAACTGTGATCGGGTGAAGCGAACGGATGATAGGGTGATATTAGTTAATGAAAATAGAAAGTGTGATAGCTATATTTCCTTTATCTTAGACACAGTGCAGACCTATTGTCTGTATAGACCTATTGGAGCAAGAGAGAGCAGTTCGCGCAAAATAACAGTTTCCATAGTAATCCCATAGTTGTAATTCAGAATTAGGAGCATTTTTAATTTATTACAAAGAAAATACAAATTTCTTTAAAAAACTAACAAAACTATTTCATATAATTTTAGTGGCAAGTGCATATTTAACGTATTATAATCCAAAGGGGGAATGAAAAAGTACAATCGAAAAAATCTGGTGATGAAGCTGGAGGGTGGGCTTGGGAACTCCTTAATGGAATCATTTATTTGAGCCGTTTGTAGGCTTTTTTTCGAAAAAGCCTAAATAACGATAAATATTTATCAGTAGACGTAATCTTTATTAAAATAAATAAATCTTTTATTTAGATTGGTGTACAATAAACTAAAAACTATTTAGAATAAAAAAATGATACATGCATATACGTTAAGGCAAGTAATAAATAAATTTGAATTTGATTTTGAATGATTGAATTATACCTAATGTTGAATTATACCTAATGTTATGACAATAGGAAATAGGTAAGTTTATTGTACTAATTGCTACCAACTTCAAATTTTCCTTCCTCGGTTTCAATCATAGTTAGTCTAGGTTAGGTTAGGTCTAGTTAAGTTTGTTTTAGCATCTTGTCGGTAAATCCTGATAGTAGATAGTTGATAGAGTTATACAAGTTAATAACTCACGAAAATATGCAATACACGGATTTTTACAGTGAATCATTCATACTGTTTAACTTTAAATCGTATAAATTTAACTGTACAAAATTGCTTCACATAATTAGATTATGACCTTTTGTAAATGAAGCGCAGGTTTCGAAGTTGCCATCTTCAGAACTTTCGAAATACCGATAGCAAATATACGGGGGCATCTGGCACCTTATTTGGTGCGCTCGACGCACACGATATTGTGAATGCAGTCCTATTCGACGATAAGATAAATTAATACGACACGTACCATACTAACATAATATTATGTACTAGTGTTTACGAATGCGGTTAAAATTATTGGAATAGTCGAATAGGCGTCAATAAAAAAAATTTGCTAAATTTTTGACGGAATGATGATAATAACGTTATATTTTTAATAGAAGGAAATTATATAATTTTATATATTTAATATTTATTTAATTGTATATATAAAAATAATCTCTATAATAGTTTGTCTTTGGTAATCATAAAGCTCAAAATGATGTAGAGAATATTTATTTTTTACTTTGTATTTATGTACATACATGTAAGTAATAGTAAGCATATATCATAGCATAGTTTATATCTATGTTGAAGAACGGTATTTTTTGTAATTTACTGTACTTCTTCAGTCAACATAATATTAAGTACTTAATTAATAAGGACAATTGGTGGAAATATATAAAGTATATAGTACCCAGGTAATTAAAGTAACGCGGGACAATTATAATCTAAAGAAAATTAGTATAAGCTGTGTTACGTATATTAGTGAAAATATTGTTAGAATCAATCAAGTTATTTTAAATAATGTTGTGAGTGTAGGCAGTAAAATCATATTCCAATAATATGGTCATTTTATGTTTTTGTCGCTAACTTTTAAAATGCATTCGAACTTCCCTCTACTTACCTGCATACACCTGTAATTGTTTTTATATAAGAACTTACATTTGTATATAAAGATCAATATAAAGATCAATATAAATTATAAAGTTATCTTCAGATTTAACCGGAAAAAGTTTTTGTATTTAAAACAACTTCGGGACTATATAAAATTCCGCGTGAAACAGATTAATAATTCTGCTTTCGAGTGCCCCTTAACATTGTTTAATGAAGGTACAAATTAAATCGAAAGCATATTCTTAATAAACTTTATATTTATACATTTAAAAATAATGATTTAGTTTAGTCTATTGTCGGTCAAACAACCGTTAGTGCGTCAAACTATCACGGCTATCTTACCACGTCATCTATGGATTCCAGGAGAGTTTTTGGTTTGGTTTGGAAAGTTTTCACTTAAATTTTATGATAATGCATGCAATGCTATGCAAAGAAGCCCCCCACTGGTGAAAGGGATAATAATGGCTTCATCAGAATTTTTTTTTTCGAAAACGAGGACAACGAGCGTACGGGCACCTGATTCTAAGTGATCACCACCACATTCTCTTGCAACACCTGAGAAATGACAGGAGCGTTGTCAGCCTTCAAGGAAGGTGTATGCGCTTTTTCTGAAGGTACCCATGTCGTATCGTCCCGGAAGTACTGCATATGGTAGCTCATTCCACAGCTTTGTTGTACGTGGAAGAAAGTTCCTTGACAACCGCACTATGAAGGAACGCCATACATCACGGGATAGGGATGATATCCTAATTTGTGGGGTGTCGTGCGAAGGTGGAATTTGGTGGCAGGAATCTGCTGAAACAGCTCTTCGGAACACTACGTGATAAATGCGGTAGACGACACACAATGAAGCGAATACGTAACGCTAAGTGATCTAGCCGTTCACAGAGCACTGGGTCCTAAGTTTGTATTGAGCACAACCATTAAAGATCATACCCAAATGCCCCACATAAGATATACACATACCCACACATACCCCACATAACCACACATACCCCACATACCCACACATACCCCACACACACACACGTAAGTAAACTGAATGTTAAACGTACTCACTTTGTTTTTCTTGCTTCAGTTTATCTTTAGGAAGCTATTTAAGAATTCTGTCTTGGCTTAATGATATAAAATCTCTGTTGGCCCATGTTTTGTTATACAATACTTTAGCTAATAAGTAATGTTATGTGCTGTAGATTTTATGAAATAAATAAATAAAATATTAGTAAGATACGTAACGCTGCATGTTTCAAATCAGTGATAATGCCCGTGCATTCTTTATTAATATAATAACAAACAACCTTGCCAATCACAAACCTAATAAGAGAATGAAAAACAAGTTACAAGGTAGGAGAAAAGGGACACTGCCTTGATCGCATCTCTTGCATGGTTTTTACCCTTACTGTGAAATCCACCATGATAGTAAATGAATACAAAACAAAACCAGTTTATCTTTTGCCTATCTCGTGTGCAGTAGGGGAGCGAGGGGCTTGTTGTAGCAGTTTTCATTAAAACTAATATATCTTGAGATCTATTGATTAAATTTCTACTAAATAAAGATAGATGGATAATGTAACTCTTCCTCGATCAAATCAAGTAAAAATAATACCATAACTATTGGTCATTATTTTTACAATCAATTATTTTAGGTGTCACAACTTACCCCGTGCTTGGGGCAAGTTGTAACGTCTACCGGGGCAAGTAACGACAAAAAAAAAAAGGCAAAAATACGTCTAATCATTCAATCATTTTTATTATTGTTTATTTATAACAAAATTTCTAAGGTAAGAATTATGTAATTCTTATCAAAACTCAACTCAAATACACTTTTTTAGCCTTATACCTACAACATTATATCATGCGTTTTCATAATAATACTCCTTTGGGTGATAGGCATAAAAAGGCATTTATTTTCTCAAAATTGATTCCTTTAGAATTCTTTTTGATGTCATTTCTTATACTACTAGATACTACTACTGCATCGGAAACAAATGGCGCTCTGAGAGAGAAGAAGCGGCGCAAGAAACTCTCCCAGCATTCTTTTTTTTGCGCTCTTTTCAATAAAGTTACTATGTTGATTAAAATAAGGTGGTTAAAATAAAGATATTATGTTTACTAGGACTACTTTTTTAATGTTAGCAGTCAGCTAACTGTTTCAGGATCTTTTGTAGAGGATTCATATTATGGGCGTAGATATAGTCTTGTATGCAACTATTGCTTATTACGTATTAAAACACTGATGAGATACTAAACCCACATTCGTGTTTTAAGACCCCTTTACAATATTAAATTATTGAGACGATATTACAGTGCTAAGTTGGGATGGCGACTGGCGAAAGAATATAAGATTGTGTACTTATAAAAACTATGTACCAATGTGGACAGTGGTTTTTGCTTACATCAGTAAAAGATATTAGACGTAGGCACAATCTCACACAGAGTTTATGTAAAACAAAGACCCTGCGCGTGCGGATATGCGATTACTCTCAAAAGCTAGCGGATAGATTTCGATGCGGAATGGCGGGTTTCATGAGAACGATAAAGACTGACTAATTACATTGCCATTTATAAATTGCATTGCTTTTTATATCAATGCATTTTGAGTCATCTAGATATAGTATAAAAGATGGCAGTTATAATAATTAATTAGCTCAACTGACAACCTCATAAAAACACTAGTCATAGGAAAACTATCGAATGTGCGCATGAGTTGGCTGTTGGCTCTATTATGGTCTTCACATTTCAACCATTTTCTCAACCTAATGGTTGATTACTTCCATGAAGGTGCCGATTATTTGAAGCAGTGAATTGTCTCTTTCAACAGTTGTAGGATTTAACCTCTATATTGAGCAATTCACGCACACTAACACAAAGTATTATACAAATTGCGAGTGTAAGACGAAGCTTGTCACGCACACTAAACTAATATTCCTGGACTCCTTTTATCGGTTGCCTTACAACAAGATATTCTATCTAGACGTATAAGTTTACAAAGACCGGATGCATGGATACTTAGTTACTTCATTGTCCACTGGAACAGAGGAGATGAATTGTTATTTACAATGGTTATTGTAGTAATAAAATACAAATTTTATATAATTGTTTAGTCAAAAATAAATAAAATTAGTCAACAGAGTTTCAACAACAAAAAAATAAATAATTTTATAACACATAACAATTACAATATTATAAATAAAAATGACAGTTATTGTTATAATTGTCAATTTTGCATTAGGTATTAAAATTTATTTAATAGTATTTATTTAAAAAACAAATAGTTTTGAGTGTATTAAAGGAGTTACAAAAATCTTAACGTCTTCAATATCAAACTCAAATAATCAGTTAAGATCTTTCATTTCGACTACGAACGAATAAATCCAATCAAGGCACATTTAAACTATTTTACATCTTAAAACACATTTAATTAGTGAAACGTTTCAATACAGAATTACATAATGAGGTTGTAGCGGTGCCCGGTCGTAAGGCGATATTGTATGGCATCATTAAGGCTTAACACATAGGATTCTCACAATTATCGCCTCGTCTATTAACAATGTCAGACCAAATGAAGCTATCTCTCGCATCAGTCTAGCTCGCACCTGGGTAATTAACTCGACCACGTTAACTATGCACTTTATAAACTATATTTCGGAATAAGTTATCAACAGCGATTTCTTGTTGTACTTCTATTGAAATTGTATTTTACTTTTATCTATTCGAAAAACTTACAGCTATGTAAATTATGTAAATACCAAGAAGGTATATATTTAAGTACTGAAGGCTAATTACAAATTTTCACTAATAGTTATACTAATATGATTAAAAATAAAACAAAAAAATTTAATTAAAGTCGCCAGGAAAGTAACACTTAAAACAAATTAGTTGATTACATATTATAATAGTAATAAATACTGATTTTATCACACATAAGATATTACATAATTTATTATAATGAAAAAAGGTATTGCTTATAAGATTGGTTATTCACGCACGTTTAAAAATGTATCATGTAAAAGTTTCTTAAGGCCATGTACTGGCGTATTAAAATGTTGACATCTATTTCATTAGTAAGTTATTATAACATATGCATGCTCGTAACATAAAAGTATATTCTTTGAAATACTTTTTAAAGGTTTAAATCGCGCCTAATTACTTCTGTATTTTCAAGTAAGATTTTTGGGGAAAAAAATGACAGTACTTATCTCGACTCCCGTCAACCGCAGTACCTCTGAATACACAATACTGCATAGGTCACGAAACGTTAAAATGAATAAATAACAATAAAATGTAACTTTACGCAAGAACCTAATTTAAAAATACAGTTACAATTACAAGAGCTTTAATCCTCTAATCAGTAGTTTTAGAAATTATTGAAACCCAGTGCTCTGTGAACGTTTGGATCACTTGGCGTTGTGTAGAGACGTCACGTCATTGTGTGTCTTCTACCGCATTTATCACGGGGAGTGTTCCGAAGAGCTATTAACCTGAGCTATTTCCTGCCGCCGAATTCCACCTGCGCACGACACGCCATAAGTTAGGATATCATCCCCACCATCTGGATGTGTGGCGGTCCTCCACAGTGCGGTATACAAGGAGCTTTCTTCCACGTACTACTAAGCTGTGGAATGAACTTCCTTGTGCGGTGTTTCCGGGACGATACGACATGGGTACCTTCAAAAAAAGCTCGCACACCTTCCTTAAAGGCCGGCAACGCTCCTGTGATTCCTCTGGTGTTGCAAGAGATTGTGGGCGGCGGTGATCACTTAACAACAGGTGACCCGTACGCTCGTTTGTCCTTCTATTCCATAAAAAAAAAACTATAGGTTGATTAGTGGATTGAAAGACAGGGGTCATCCATGGCTCTTCAAATAAAGTGCTATCGCTTCTTCATTTATGTTCGCCTGGTTACAATAAAAACAAGCAGAACATAACCGAGGAAATGGCAAATAAAATCCTCAGCGCGGCTAAGGCAGTTTTCACTTGAAATTGTGCACACCTGCCATGGAATCACACCCCGTGCACAAACCAAAGCGATTATTCAAACTCCTGTCATAAAACAGGTCATAACGGTGCCTGTAATTGTTTAAAATTTTCATACATTTATTAACAACCGGAGCAGTGCATCGAACCCAGAATCAATTAATACTAAACTTTCGCCCATACATCATTTATCATCGCCCTGTACCGCAGTAGCCATTTTTCTTGAAAAACTCATTTCGTTGACAACATAACGATAGCGGGCAGTGATTGAAATTAATTATATTTAATATGTAGCGGTGCCATTGTCAACGTAATTAATATATGATTAATTGACTTAACACTGTTTATTACATTTTATTTAATTATGCATCATTTTGACTTATTTAAATTGAAACACTGGTTAACGAACTGCTTTCAGCTTTCCTAACAAAGTTTTAATTGAATATTACATAAGTTATTCTGGCTATCTGTAGTTCAACTGTATCAGTAAGATTAACTACAATTAAAAAAAGTTTACGAATGGAATATATTTTCAGAATATTGCTTCGACAATGCGTCGAGACAAAAGAAATTTGTATTGAACCCAAATATCTTTTATATCTATCATGCTCGCTGACCCTACAGACGCTGTTCTGTCAGAATAATGTAGTCTAACGGCCGTTCCCAATATACTATCTACAGATAGAGATAAACTACTACCTTTTACTATCAGTAAGTAGCTGTCAATAAACTGAAGCTGTCCCAATATACCCGATAAGTCATTCTTATCGCCATTTCACTGTTCCAATATCCATACAAACTTCTATTCCTGGTAAGCTATACGTCGTCCCATTGACAGACAGCGTGTACGAATAAGATGAGTTACCGCTAAGTTTATTGGTACAGAAATTTCAACGATAGTTACGATATTTTATCTCAAGTAGGCCACAACCGGAGATAGACTGAATATTGTGAATGGCCGTAAAGCCATCAAAAAAGTGTAATCAAAGTTAATGAGTTAAGAATGAAACAAAAACGTATTTCTGAATTATTTTATGATACTGTGTAGTATTAAAATTATTAATAGAGGATTAATATCGTATTTGTTGAAACAGCTTTAACATAACCGCTTTATAATTGGCAATTTTTAAAGTATTAAAATGCATATAGTATGTTATCCTTAAGAGATAAACATAATATGCCATCGGGGACTTTTCTGTAGACCTTTATAAGATACACAATTCCATAATACGTTATATTTTCGTTATATCTCAAAGGCTTTAAGACAGCGTTTTCGTTGAAACCTCCCAGGCGACTTATTTTTCCGACACCTCCAATAAATATTGTTAATGTCTACAAATGTGTATGCAAAAACTTAACAAATTATATAATTAAACTTTCCTCGAGAACCACGCTATCCATTGGTGAAAACAGCATGAAAATGTTTCCGGGATGATACGACATCGGTACCTTCAAAAAAAGCGCCTACACGTTCCTTAAGTGCCAGCAACGCTATTATGATTCCTTTGGTGTAGCAAGAGAATGTGGGCGACGGTGATCACTTAAAACTAGGTGATCCGTACGATCGTTTGTCCTTCATTTTCATAAAAAAAAATACTTTCTAATAAATTTGATAAGCATTTGGTAGTAACGGTAAGATATATGAGAAAAAAATGAATCGCTGTATTTTTCGTTTTCCCCTATGTGAAGATTTTTTTACTTAATAAAATAGAATTTCAAAAATCTGTCACTCGAAATATATTTTCAATTAACAACTAAATTGATGTTATACACTAATGCTTGTAATATTTGAATTCATTCATTATTTCTTATCAGACAAACACAAAACGTAAATTGTCTACCACGGTACCTACAAAACCAAAATCGCGTCATTTAATAACCTCTTTCATATTTGGGCTCGGTTAAAGGATAGACTAAGTTATACGTTCAGAAGTTTTCTATAGTATTATGAACTAGTATTTGCTATTAAAACACGGTTATGGACTATGTTTAACTTTGTGAACAATGTATACAATCTTAATACTTTCTCGGATGTCTATTAGGGTTAAGTAAATTCAATTGTTTGACTTTTCTCTTTTAACATCTCCCTTTGCCTTAAAGGTGTAATGACGTAAGAAACAATATAATAAATCGGGTTTCTTTTAAACGCAAACGTCTCGAAAAAATAATAATAATATGTTGTCAAACTTATTGATTTATTAAAGCGAACATAGAAATAGAAAGACAAATAGATATTATTTAAAACGGAACATTTAAAATTGCGTAAAATCGTATCAGTTTTGCCAATGAAATTTAAATAAATTTACAATTATTTAATTATTCTGTACGTTTTTTCTTTAGTATATAAAGGAGGATGGCGAGAATGGACCTACATAATTTAAAAATTAAGGAAGCATCGTACAAGTACAAGTTCATATTAATTATAATCTTAAGTTAAACGATGTTTATATAAAAATAATTGAAGTGCTAAGAAATGGCATTCAAAAGAAATAAATTATTTTAATTAATTAAAAAATAAGACTTCTTGCACTAACGGAACGTTTTGCGCAATTGACATCTACATTTTTTGACATGACAGTCATATTTGATAATATGGATGTTCTGACACTATCAAACTATCTATACCTACTCAAATTAGTAATTCAGGAGTAATTAAAAATAAGATTCAATAAGATTATTATCGTTTTCTAATACTAAAATCAGTGGGTGAGTATCTGTAAAAGATTTGATACCTGCTTGAACAAAAGAATGAATTTGTGAAATCCCCAATTATTAGCTGCTGGCCAACCTTCCACATATAGTATATTATCTTTTAGCAGACAGTAATTAGGCATAGACATAAGATGCAAATTATTGATTGAACAATAGATATTATTGATTTTTAGACTTACTTACGATTTGCTTTTTTCTTAATTTTGTTACGTTCTACAATTATTATTAAGTTTCCATGATGTACGCCACTTCTTTTAGTGGGTCCCAAAAAACATGGATTCACGCCATCCACCTTTGCGGTCATTACTTTGATTTTACTGTACACAATATTAGCAGTCGTGTTTGTGGAGTGGTGCAGGAAAAAATATATAATATATTTGATATTATATATTTTTTCCTTCATAACATTATGCATGAACATAGATAACATTAGCAACAATATATTGAGATGGAACCGTTAAATATTTAAAACCATAAACGTTGTTACCATCATCACAATCTAGATCACAATAACTGTTATATTTATAATTATTTAATGTGTTTTGTTATTTATTAAAAAGATATTCAAAGAAAATGTAGTTTCTTCAATGGAAAACAAATCCAATGTTGTGGCTAAAATATAAAAGAAACCCTTTTAGTACGGTAAAAAAATTAACAATATATGATCATTTCTTTTTCAATAATAACCAAGCTACATGGTGCAACATTAACATAATAACGTTTACACCTAAGATTTTCCAAATATAAGTTATATTGTTAAATATTAAGAGAAAAATATCTAGATTTGGTACAGTGTGTCTATCCTAACATTTCACAGTTTTGTAAGTCCTGGAGAAATAATTAAAACTTTCAAATCATACAACTGCTTATACATGGGGCATTTCTGTTAAAATAATAAGTTTAATAATTGATGTCATAGCACTATATCTTGCAATTGTCTTTAATAATGGTATTAAACATGTCGTGTTTCATGACTTCATCATGTAAAATAATTACACTAATATTTAAGTCGGGATGCACTTCTGACCCGAATAACAATAGTGCTGTGTCGGTTTTGCTGACTCTTAGTATTTTTTTTTTATTAATAATCGGCTAAGTCCAGTTAGTTAGTCTTTAGTGAGGCGATGTATATGCTTTTATAACAAGACCCCAGGAAAAGTCCAAAGCATATTAAGAAATTCAAAAGAATTGGTAAAGAACGTGTGTGTGTAAAGGTAAATGAATGGAAATGGAGTGACCGCGCTCAGGCTATTAAATAATTAGTTTAATTGTACGATATCACTTTGTAACCATATTTTAATGAAGAAAAAAAAGAAGCCCGCTGAGTTCGTTGCAATCATTCTTCTAAGGTATACTTCTGAGGCATACTTTTTGGAATGGGTGGTAGTTTTTGACTTTTAATTGACTTTGATATCACATGCTATTTTGAATAAAAATATCTGAATTAGAATTTGAATTTCTAGTCCTTCCTCCTAGAAAAGTAATGTTGGAATTTGTTGCTAGGAATCAGATCAAACAGCTCATCAGAATTCAGGGCTTTTAAGTTTAAATTGACAACCGTATCGTAAATTTTATAATAAATACGACAGAATTTAAATATAAAGCTCCAATTAACATCGTAGAACTGATAAAAAAATACCAATAATAACTTGACTTAAAATTAAATGTGACAATAGCAAAAAGTAAACCCATTGACATTCCATGTTAACCTCGCTTATGAACTCTTCATTAGCAGAAACGAATCCATAATATCCTCATAAATATTATTTACACCTTAAATGATATATAATACGTTGCAGTCCATTGTTAAAATAGTAAATTAATAATGTTTCTAATAATGAAACATAAGATTAATAAAATATTTTTTTAAATAAAATAATAGATACATTTCCTTAACTAATTTTTTTTTCGCTATATATTCTTCACATAGAGCCATCTAGAGCCTTATATTATTAGCATTAGCTTTATAATTTCGTCTATTATATAATATATTGTAGCTTCATTCGTATCGAAATAATGTTATAGTAAATTTATTTGATTAATTAATTAATTGACACTCTTCTACGTATTTTCTAAGTGATTATAATTAATAGAATTGTATATAATCTACTCTCCGATATATATGCGTGTATCATTTAGTAACCAACCTAGTCCAAACGATTGCGAAACTGAAGTGGCAGTGGGCAAGGCACAAGTTCAATGGACAGATGACCGTTGAGGCAGTAAAGTCCTAGAATGGCGACCACGTACCGTAAGACGCAGTGTTGGTAGCTCCCCCACAAGATGGACCAACGATCTGGTTAAGATCGCCGGAATACGTTGGATGAGGGCAGCGCAGGACTGATCGTCGTGGAAATCTTTTGGGGAGGCCTTAGTCCAGCAGTGGACGTCTTCCGGCTGATAATGATGACGATGATGATATTGATTGCGTTTTCATGAGTTTTTCTAGCAGTGGCGACTTCCTGCTAAAATGATGACAAAATTAATGTCCTTGGTTTAATAAAATAAAATATTTTTGCCTTATGTAGCTAATGACCGCCTTATTTATTGCCACTTAAAGTAAGAACTCGATGTTAATACAATACCAACGTCAAATCTTAGTCAGTTGCATAATATCCAATCATTCCTGTTTCTACTGTAACATACAAAACCAATGTTTTCCAAGACCTTCTCAGTCGAATAAAAAATTCTCACTTACCTGTCGAACACTATAACATTGCCTATATATCGATATCCAACCTTGAATATTTAAATTTAAATTAAAACTCATTAAACATTTCGATTCATTATTAATGCGCATAATTGTACGCTTTTTTGACGCATACACATCCTTGACGAGAGACAAATTCAGGCAAATTGGATGCTGGTATTTTGTCGTTCCTGATATCATTCGAGAGGCAAATAAAAGCAGGATTGTAAAAAGTTTATTTTATCAACGCAAAAGTAGTACTTAGGGTTTAGCAGTTTACTGAAAACATAAATGTCGTAAAAATCTCCAAGTCATGTCAAAGACTAAAGGTTTTGTAACAGAATTTCAATTATTTAAGATTTTAATCGTATCCTTGTATAACATTACATCAACTTTAGTTAATGTTGTTGGAGCTTCAATTGTTGGGAGTTTTTTTATGTAAATAAACTAATAATTAATTATAAGTTTGCAGATGTAATTGTTTTATATTATAGTATATATTTATATTTAGTATTTTAATATAAATATATTATAGTAAAATAGTCCTTAGCCACGTTCTAAAAGTTTATATAAAATATTGTTTGACCGTTTATGTAAAGCTCAGTGGGACGCCCAGACATCTTACTATCCTCATAACTCATATCAAATAACAATGAGCGAGTATTTTTACAATGATTTCTTACCAGCGCTGATTAGATGAAAATATCGCTCCCTTTTTCTTGAAAATATTTTTATTCACACTTAGATCTGCTAATTTTACAAAAAAGTTGTATTTATTGTACTCTATCAACTTACTCTTTAATTTTTTTCTTTATGAGTATATTATTATTCATAAATAGGAGAGTAAAACCACAGTTATCTTAGAAATAGTTCACTTACGTAAATTGAATGAAAGTTATGATACCTATATTGATTTCAAAGAGAATCAACTCACTATTTCAATTGTCCCATAAAGGTAAATAATCGCTTATTTATCGAGATTGATTATCGTCACAATGATTTAAACGATTCCCAACAATAAAACTCTTTAATGAACTCCAAAATAAATCTCTAGTTCATATTCTATACACTTTAAACCATTTATAGAGTGGATTGCGAGAACTAATTAGATATTTTCTCTCATTCAATGGTCTTCTAAGTCTGCGACTTTTAAGCTTATGGTTTCAAGTTTATTTTTTATTTTTTTTTCCGAACGTCAATACTTTAGTACTATTGCTTGAAGATAATTTTTATAATATATTTTCAATTTTGAACAGTATTATTTATGACATAGTATGAATAAGGGACGAGACGAGCAGGACGTTCAGCTTTTGATACGGCCTGTCCATTACAATACAGTGCCCCTCAGGATTCTTGAAAAATTCTGACCGGCCGCGGCATCACAATTGCGCTCGTCACCTTGAAACATAAAATATTCACGGCAGAAATAGGCACTGTTGTGGTACTCATAATCTTGCCTGCATCCTGTGGTAACGAGCCTCCCACAGTAAATACTTGGTCTATTTGTATATGTAACAGTTAATTTATAAATGTTAATAGTTTAGACGACAGGTACTGTTTAGGAGCTGCTGTTAAAATATTTTCTTACTTTTTTTGGAATAAACAAAACACGCTGGTTAGTTGAAAACGCTTCGTTCGTGGCTCAACCAGCCCTCCATAATATTTATTTAGCATTGTCTGTCGCCATGATAGTTCTCGCTTCCAACTTCCAGCTTTCATAATAAAATAAATCAGTGTTACCTTATATGGCAATTACGTGGGCCCCTCTACGATCACTGACTACTAATTGGAAATGATTTATGGATTTTCTCCTAAAACTGTAATAAATTTGATCTAATTAATCTATGCTATAAAACAAATTCGATTCAAGGTATATTTTATGAAGCATTACACAATTGAACGAAAACGATAAGACTGATTAACATTTTCTAGAACGATGTATTTTACCAGACATTGTAAAGAAATATAAGGAAAAATATTTACTTGATTATGCCTAGATTTTTTCTAGGGATTTTAAGGACAATCGAGCTTGTTAACTACTTAGTAATGTAACCGTCGCACCTTGAGATAGGCTGACATAATATTAGTAATATGATAGCGAGGTAAGGTCGAGGCTTACACTTCAAAAGTAATCAAAAAAATAGTTTGCAATGCAGTTATTAAGGTGGTAGGCATTGCCTAAATGCTTATATGGAATGCATGCCCCTGGTTGACACCATTGGCTTATAATATACTAGCGTATAGACAAACAAATCATGCTAAAGAGAAGAACATCCCTAACGGAGCAAGATAGAAAAGAAAAGCGAATCTATTGTAACTGTAACCGATTTTGTTAACAAGTTGCAAGCTCAGTCAGTCAGTTTCGATCTGGTTTCATTACTGACGTTGTGCCTAGACACAGTATACTCACCCTGATAAAGAACCTGCGGATGATGCGAAACTAGTCGGCACAAACACAGCTAATCAAGCAAATAAAGATAATTTCCACAATGCACGAATTATGCGCTGTAACTTTTATATTCATGATTACTACTAAAGCCTGTCAGTACCACTGAACAGTTTATTTCTTTTATCTGTTCTGTGGTCAGTACAACCCGGTCAACCTTACTCGGGACCTAAGTCGAGAAGCCCCCTCTCCGCATTCCCCACCCCGCGGTTATCCTATTAGTAGCGTTACCAACTTAGCACTCTGAACACCCGTAGATTATTATTTTAGCTTATTAGATTAATATTCTAGATTATCAAGCTAGTTTCCATACATTTTATTCTATCATCTGAACATAATATAATTAATAATAAGTGCTAAATAGTTTTTAGTTGTACGGAATATAATAAAATTAAATATAAAAAGTCCATTACTATTGCAGGCAGGGAGCTGAAATATTAATTTTTAAGGACATAAACAATCGGGATTTTTTTTAAATTAGTTTGTTGAATATGTAACATTATATTGTCTTGACGCTAGAGAGGCAAACATTAAACGTCCCGTAACTCAAAAAGAATAGACATTAGAAAAAAAAAGATTTAAACAAAAGTTGTAGCGAATAAACTGATCTATTAAAATGGATGAATGTATTTTTTTAATTAATCGAATATTTTAAGAGTGATCGGCCGAGATAGAAATACCGGTTTATTAAATGGGCCATAAATCGTTTTAGAAAGAAGCTTACAGGAAATAAAAGATAAAAAAAATTTTTTTGTACTCTAATGGTTCATATAACTTTCCGCAAAGATTAGTCTTTAACCAATTTAACACGTGTTTTACCTTTACACGAGCCATCCTCAGGAGAAGTTGACTCGCCGAATTCTGGCTAAACTTCAACTTATCAAAATTTATTTAGTTCATATATTAGCGGTCTTGTTCATTCATGAAAAGTAAGATATTTTTTAAACAATTATGTACATAGTTTTAAAAGGCATTCCTACATAGCCATTGAGAGCGAAAAAAAATAAATAAAAACTTTTTACTCTCACCGGAATTGGTTTGTCAATCATGCCGCCCTAGCATATTTTTTTGCGGCACAATAGGGTGTAATAACTTAGTCATGTCAAAGTTACTATCGAAGCGAAAGACATAAACTTAACTAAGTACAACAGAGTTAAAAAAATTGGACAGAGTGCACAAGACTTGAGTTACTAGAAGATATAAATTTATCGTCACTTCGTGAGATTATAATTAAATTATTAACCATCATATCAATGCAAATAAAGGTATATATGCCCTATTGATGGATAGTATATTATTATTTGCAAATTTTGATATTTAAATATGAATAAGATCTCGTAGGTAATATCTGTTATATACTTATTTGAATGATGATGAGCGAAATTAATTTGAAGATTTAATGTGACACATAAAAGAAAGAAAGTCATATATGATACCACAAATTTTGAAAGGTACGACCGTACTCAGGCAATTTAAAGGCCGGCAACGCTCCTGTGATTCCTCTGGTGTTGCAAGAGATTGTGGGCGGCGGTGATCACTTAACAACAGGTGACCCGTACGCTCGTTTGTCCTACTATTCCAAAAAATATATTGAGTAATAAATTTTATTGTAACGAAGTTTTATAAGAAAGATCTACGAAAGACTACGATCCAATTTTCAATAAAACTATTTAAATTTGATTTAATTTGGCTCCGGTCAGTCTATATCTTTCAAGTCTTCAATAAGTCCGTGCACTGAATGTTGCATCCGGTTCTTTTTACTTTGGTCTTTAATTTGTCTACTATTTGCCGGCGGCGCGCTTTGTGCCATTGATTCATTGCCCTCAAACTAAAACGGTTCGCAGAGAAATATTTTCACTATATTTAGATATAACTAATTGTGATTACAGCTATGTCCATAACTATTGATTTACTAATTATATACCATTTTAGGTCACAAGCTCATCACAAAAATATAGCTGATGTGCGTGGGTTCGATTTTGGTCGGTGTGAAATAAAGATGCTTCTGCAGATTTAGACTGATACTGAGATTCAAAGGACATAGTCGAAATACTTTTAAAATATCCAAAAGAGGTTGGTTTCTCATTTATATAAAAGCTTGATAATAACAAAAAAGATTGCTGGGAGAGTTTCTTGCGCCATTTCTTCTATATCTCTGATATAGCCATTTGTTTCCGAAGCGGTGGTAGTGTTTGAAGTGACATCAAAAACAATTCTAAAGGAAACAATTTTGAGGAAATAAATGCCTATGTGCCTTTTAATAAGTATTGACATAAAACTTGGGTGCACTGGAATTTTAAAGTTAGAAACTTTAATATTCAAAAAACAGTTCTTACAATTTCTTATTTTTAAGTGATCTCCCTTACATTTGGGATTAAATATACATTATTAGATAAATTTTATTTTACCAAATGTAATGGAGATCCTGTAGATGGCGCCACAACCCAAGACTAACGCACATACCAACATTTAGACATCATGCGTTATTCGGACGGTTCGCTTAGTTTATATTGCGCTGGGGCGTCTCCCGAGCTTAGATAGGCGCATTTTTAAAGCCCGCATCATCCATAGTCCCATAGATTCTGGTAATTAAATTATTAAAACTTTTTACTTATTTAGTAATACGGCTTTACTCACGTTCTATCGGTGTGGGTACCGACTAGAGCCATTCGGAGGTCCTTCATCAGGATGAGTGTAGTGGGTTCGCGATAACGTCCCGTCTCTGACTACGAACTTGAACTCGTAGTGCACGGCTTGACAGGGCGTGGGGTGCGCTGGTGGTGATGACGAGCACGGTATCACTGACACTATGTCACTATTGGTGTCCACGTTTTTTTGTGCGCGGTGCGAGAACTCGCATTGTCGTGATGGAGGATGATGCGGCGGTTGCAGTTCTCTTTACGGAGTTCAGAAACGACCTGTGGCAAACAAATGATAGCATACCATACTGCATTAACCGTTCTTTGTCCCTTAAGAGGCATAGTCTCAACATGGCCGGTTTTGGAGACAAACGTTGCCACCATTTTTTTTGCAACACTCCGTGAACGAACAATTTTTGTTGGCTTTAACTCATTTTCGAACACCCAAACTCGTGACTGGTTTTTTGTGTCGGTTTCGTACGCGTATATCCAGGATTCGTCACCTGATACGATGTTGTAGACAGCATTTGAGGATCCTGCGTGGAATCTTTCGAGAGTTTTGACGCACTAAGTCACGCGGTCCGCTTTTTGCTCTTCACAGAGCAAATGCGGTAATCATCGGGAAAACAACTTTTTTACACCTAGTTCATGCAAGATTATTTGTATTTGACTCATGCCAATGCCTAAAGTTGCCTGAATTTCACGGTATGTCACATGTCGATCTTCCTCAATCAGCTTACGCACAGCATCAACGTTTTCTTTGGTGACTGCAGTTTTTGGACGACCTTGACGGGGATCATCACTGAGCTTGACACGTCCGCGTTTAAATTCAGCAAACCAGCGATAAATTGTGGTTTTGGAAGGGGCTTCATCACCAAATGCAGAAATCATCCGGTCAACACACCGTTTTTGTGTTAAACCACTTCGAAAGTCATAATAAATCATCGCTCTAGAATTTTCTCGAGTCCATTCCATTTTCTCAACGACTAAACAAGTTTGAAAAGACCTTGTGA
Organism: Leptidea sinapis; assembly: GCF_905404315.1. Taxonomy (NCBI): domain Eukaryota; kingdom Metazoa; phylum Arthropoda; class Insecta; order Lepidoptera; family Pieridae; genus Leptidea; species Leptidea sinapis. The sequence continues at coordinate 4,040,972 of NC_066305.1, read as the reverse complement.
CAAGACCGAGAATCTTTTAATAAATAAATGGTATTCGATTTTTAAAACCAATGAGTTTTCAATTAAAAAGATTTTAATATTACACGAACATTAGAAATATTCCATTCCCGATACTTTTAGTGCACACTCAAAACCTAGCTGCCATTGTATATACCTGATTTTCTGAAGCAGCAGCAATAGTCTTTTCTTTGATTAACGCGAGTGTTACACATTTAAATAAAACTCTCGTTTTCATGGGGACTGGAAAGATCAGACCTGGAAAGGTCTTGAAACGTCGGGTTAACTAAAGTAATAATAAAAATGTAACTCTTACGTAAAAATCTAATGTAAAAAAGCAGTTAATATTACACGCGATTTAATCCTTTAAAAGTGTTTTATTCAGCAGCAATAGCACAAACTTGAGTAGCTTTGATATACCTTGGATATATCTTGTATTAAATATGTCGCTATCTGTAGTACTATACCATGTTTGGAGATAGACAGTATGTATGTTATACTCACTCTCACACATACACATACACACTCTCCCTCTCATGCATACACACATTTTCCTCTATTCTTTTGAATTTCAAGCTTTTTAGTCACTGTGTAAAAGTGGAATCCTGGTGACCAGTAATACAGGTATTTTATTACCTACCACAGGCACCAGCGATCCATGACCAAAACTTATGTAATTGTTATTTTGGTTGTTGGTGAGAAATAAATTTTTATTTTTATTTTTATTTTATTTATTGGGAACAACAAACAACTATACATGACATCTTACTTAATAATTACAATTCTTACAATATAAATACATGTATAATCAACTACGTTATCCACAGATTACTTATTTGTGTTGGAGAAACAAATTCACTAAACTCACCTTATCCCAAAGGTTTTAAAACACATACATATACACATACATAGAATCATACAAATATATATATATTAAAACTTATCCACATTATATAACAATATTAGTCATAAAGATTACGAAATTATTTTATGCAACTTGTTAAATATCAGTTTCATAAAGGTACCCACTCTTGTTTCTAGTATGTCAATGCAAGGAAGTTTTGGTTATAAGATGAGACCATCCTATGAATTGGAGAGCGCATGCCAGCATTTGTACGACACTTTTTAAGGCAAAAAGTTGATGAGCGCGTGTAGCCCTAGAGAGATGACGTACAGAAACTCGGTAATACAGCTTGCGTGTTAGATCAATGCAATCATATTTATTATGGCATATATCATATAGAAGCATTACTTCAAGTTGTTCACGTCTGGCTTTTAAATCTAGAATATTGTATTTTTCAAGCAATTGATCATACGAAATATTGGCTCTTGTACATCTGTAATGCATACTGCGTAAAAATCTTTTTTGTATTGATTCATGATACTGTATGTATTTACTGTAAAGTGGGTTCCAAATAGAAACAGCATATTCAAGTTGTGATCGTACAACCGTTTTGTATAAAAGTAACAACGTTGAGGGTTTCTTAAAATTACGCATAGTTCGCATAATAAAACCATACATTTTGTTCGCTTTATTACCTATCCTGTCAATATGTGTATCAAAAATTAATTTACTGTCTAGACTAAGTCCCAAATCATGGACATTATCGACCTTAACAAGGGAAGTTCCACAAAGAGAGTAAGTAGAGTTAATAATGTTTTTTTTACGTGTGAAGGATATGTAGTTACATTTGTTTAAGTTAAGATCCAACTTATTTTTGTCACAGTAAACACTCAAACGGTCCAAGTCTTTTTGTAGTTGATGACTATCATCTAAGTTGCTAATGGAGTGATATATCTTAATATCATCAGCATACAGAAGAACGTTACTAAATTGAAAACATGCGCTGATATCATTTATAAATAAAATGAAAAGAAGGGGACCAAGAATTGACCCTTGTGGAACTCCGGAGCTTATCAGAACTGTGTCCGACTCATATCCGTTAATGACAACCCTTTGAAAGCGATTGGTTATGTAAGATTTAAACCAATGCCAAAGATTTCCACAAATGCCATAAGATGAAAGCTTTTCTAGTAACAGTTTATGGTCCACTCTATCGAAAGCCTTTCGGAAGTCAGTGTATACACTGTCAGTTTGAGTGTTGTTGTCAATATTTTCAAAAAGCTCCGTAGTATACACTAACATATTTGTAACAGTAGAGCGTCTTTGAACAAAGCCATGCTGATAATAACTTATGATATTATGCAAACTGGGATAAATAGCCGCATGTACTAATATTTCAAAAAGCTTCGACAGAGTAGGTAAGATAGATATGGGTCGATAATTTTCAACATTTTTCTTAGATCCACTTTTGTGGACTGGTGTTATACGAGCTAACTTCCACACTGATGGGAAAAAACCTTGTTGTAAACATTTATTAAATATTAGGTGTATAGGTTTAAAAATGGATTGAGCAGTATTTTTCAAAAAAATTGGTGGAATATTATCTAACCCTGACCGTTTATTAATATCTAAGGACTTCAATCCTTTTATGACATCATCTGTTGAGATAGTTATGTCACTCAGTACAAGATCATTGTTTAATTCGTCACAATTTTTTAATTTAACATCATTTGTAATTTCAGAAGGTTCAAAAACTGAATAAAAGAAATTGGAAAATAAGTTACAGGATTCAAATGGATTGTTAGCTATTTTATCTTTATAACAAACATTGTTTGGGATGTCATTACTGTTTTTAAAACTAGATACATATTTCCAGAAATTTTTGACGTTATCTTTTATACTGTCCTCTATGAGATTCATGTACTCAGTATAACGCTGGTGTGACACCTTTTTGAAACGCCTACGGTACATAGAAAACTCTTCGTAATCTATCCTGTTACCTTACTTTTTTCATTTGATCCAGGCTTTGTGTTTATTTTTAAAGATGTGTATCAAAGAAGAATTGAACCAACTGGGGTATTTTTTATTACTCATAATTTTGGTTGGAATATGATCTCGAATAAATCCATAGATAGTTTCATAAAATATATCAACAAAGACTTCGGCTGAGTTATTCAACACTAGGCTATCCCAATCTGTTTTCAAAATTTTATTATTAATAATTGAGTAGTCTGCATTTTTAAAACAATAATTTGCCTTAGGCTTATGAGGTATATTGAGTAATCTGGAAAATGGCACAGTAACATAAAATGGAGGATGGTGTGTATCTGCTGGGAGTAGTGCCATAGAAGCATTTGATACTACGCCCTCGCTGTCGTTTGATAAAAATAAGTCCAATATTCTATCATTTTTATTTTGTAAATTATTATATTGTACGATGTTCATAATAGACATGAAGTTAATTAAGGCATTACTTGATTGACATGAGCTGCGGCATACAGGCTCCAGATAATTATTTCCATTATTAATCCATTTAATCGTAGGAAGGTTGAAGTCACCAAATAGATAATAAGTGTAATTTTCAGTGTGTTGTAAAATGTCCTGTAAGTAATTAAAATAAGAGAAGTTAACCTCTTTACCTTGGTTAGGAGGAATGTAAGCATTAGAAATAATGTATCGACCCATATCTGTGCGCAATTCGAGCATGATGTGGTCAACAATAGCAGATACCGGTGATGGGGCGGCATTGCAACCGGACGACCACGCGGCTAGCCCGGGAGGCACGTACGGCGCAGCGGAGAGTGTCCGGCGCACCGCCACTAGTACGCCGCCGCCGTCTCGCAACCCGGTCGCAGCCCGGTCCCTATCACTACGATATACGTTATAGCTGTCGTCAATATATTCAGTATCTAAGATATCGGGATGAAGCCATGTCTCTGTAAGAATAATAACGTCATAGTCATGTAAAAGAATATTCATATACAAGGTGTGTAATTTAGTCCTAAGGCCACGACTGTTTTGGTAATATATAGACAACAGTTTATCCACCTTTGATTATAGTAATTTTAGATTTTACTTTAACGGTATATAGAACGTATCTGATATATATGACGTATGATAAGTAGTAATAAATTCTTGTTACACATGTTGACCTGGCAAATGTTAGTATTACGTACTCACACAATATTGAGTTTATAAACATTACTAGATAAAAATTAATTTGGATAAAATTATATAAAGATAAACACACTAAATAAAATTGTATAAGCATAATTACATTGACTAAGTAATATTTTATTATTAGGTTGATATTAAACTTTTGAAAATCAAGGGACAATAATAATCTTAAAAAGTAACAAAGGTTAAGCAAGACTATTTCAAAAAAATTCAAAACAACATAAACATAAACATTCAAGGTACCCATTAGGATACAAGTTTTAACTACATAAAATAAACTAAAATTGTAGGTAAATTTCACGCTAAAACGGTACACTACAAACGGGCACAGCACAGTAGGGTATTTTATTTTATTCGATTTTTGTGATGTCCTGCTTACTACGTACTGCAACAACCGGTGACGTGTCGGATTTGCGTGCCAGTATAGTACCGTGTTTAATAAAGTTATTATTATTATTATTATGTTAATGTAGGACGAGTAAGCTTAATGAATGTAATCCAAATCAACCAACAAAAGTAAGCCTCGCGTCGCCTGACTAAAAATAGCCCACACAAATATGATCAGTATAAGCTTCTGAATTCCCAGTAGTTACAAAGTTTGACCAACAAACACAATACCTCGTGGAATTCAACAGTAAACGTTACCTCGACTTTGTCGTTAGACCACACACAGAGACCATAGTCCGTCCCGATGTCAAATGGCAATCATGTATGGAATTACATATTTTGATGAGTACAAACTCCATTTTGATGGTTAGAGTTATAAGTTATCACAGTACTTACCATGCAAATCCAATATTGCTGCGGATAGATAATAAAATCTCCATATTATGCTAGTTGGTTTTGACAATCCCAACAGTCGAGTGGTAGTGATGTATGCCTATCGTGCAATGGATTGGGTTTACTCTCCGTTCAGAAGTTATATATTTTTTCTCTTCTGTGATATGTTTGATTCCTATACCCGTGAAGTGGTAAAAGTTAAAAAACAATAAACTACTGTTTAGGTCTTTTAAAAAAAAGCAATTGTGTGGTTTTATGAAACCACGATGCAAGTGAATCTTTTTTCACAAAATAACATAGGTATTAATATCAGCATAGAATAAAAACAAATTTATATATTATGCTTTACATTTTCATAAAATAAAAAAACCCTTAATCAAGTGTGGGGTTCGAACCTACTCTTCCACCCGAACCCAATTGTATCCAATATGCGAACCAAAGGCGCCGCCCGACCGTCGACATGCAACACACAGACGAAAAAGTTTGAGAAGATGTAATAAAAGTTTCACTTTAAAACTTTTTTTATATGTAGTGCCATTAAGGATTCCGCGGCAATAGGCCTCTTTAATAATGGAAAATAGTACTAAACACCATTAAAATTTATGATTTATAGAATAAGATCAAAACTTTAACAATACTGTTATCACAAGCGAAATTGTGTCTTAACTGGTTGTCTCATTTAGGAATAAAAGCTTCATGTTCGTCTTGTCAAAATGTATTATCAAATTAACACGAAAAATACGTTATTAAAATTAATGAGCAAATCCATGATCCTTGAATCCTATCAAAACAAAAGATGGCTCCCACGACACAAACAGACAGACAGATATGGCTCAGTAAAATAAAAATGAAGTTAATATGAATTACACTGTAAAAGACAAAGTACTGGTTACAAAATTGACCTTTGACCTTTCTTCGAGAACCCGAATCGATATCTAACACGAAAAACCTAAATTACGTGTCCGCTCGCAAAATATCAAGTTAACATCTTCGAATGCGTAAGAAATTGTCGAAATTTATGCGCGAGATCCGTGCTGGAGACTTGCAAGCCACGGCGCGGATCCCAAAAACGCGCGCTTTAAAATAAGAACATTCTTAAATAAGTTACGATCGCGTATCGGCAATTTATTGTAAGCTTATACCTACTTGCCTTAAACACTGTTCGAATTATAATGATGATACGTTTAAATTATTATTATTAAACTAAGTAGTAAAATATTGTTATTATATATTTTGACTCATCATTTCTAGTAATCGATACTCATTGAAAATTGCACTGTGAAGGACCGCCATATAGTGAGGATGATATCCTAATTTGTCGTGCCGTGCGAATGACACGGCGGCAGGAATCAGGTAAAACAGCTATTCAAAACACTTCCCGTGATAAAAGTGGTAGAAAACCCACAATGAAGCGACGTTTCTACGCAATGCTAAGTGATCCAGCTGTTCAAAGTGCACTGGGTCCTCGACAATTCGAGCTGCTCTGCATTGCACGCGGCCGAATGGATTGAGCTGATACTCGGGTGCGCCAGACTAGAGATGATGATGATATGTGGCCGGACCTGCGCTTTGTGGACCGCTAGAATGTGGGCCGGCTAGAAGTATTGCCGTGCTCTATTTATGATGGCCAGCTTCTCCGAAGCCAATTTGGCTTTGCCCTCCAGATGACCGCGGGATTGGCAATAGATTGAGATTTCGAGACCTAGTATTCCAATATTAGAGAAGGCTTTATGTGAATCTCAAAATTCTGTCACTCGAGAATATTTTTTCAATTGACGACTTCATTGGTGTTAGACACTAATATTTGAATTAAACTTAAACCTTCGGACTTTACACAAAGCGCTTGAAAACACTAGTTATAGCAGGGTGAATCTAAGTTTACTTAACCTTCTACAATACCCGTAACATATATATTATATAGCCTCTCTCTTAAAACTCCTCTCAATCTTGCACTCATATTATGCGAATGTGTATTAGTACGTTTGTAACAAGACACTGCAGAAGCAAGTCGGTACGCGCTCCATATAGAGCTGAAGATTTTCGTAACAAAACGGAACAGGGATCACGCTTGTCCAACCGTGCTACGTGACGTCATACTAACAGTATTTTATTCAGATTATTATGTTACTGCTTTTTTTCAAACTTAAGTATATGATAATTTATATTTATACAGTTAATTCTTTATAACTTTTTATGAAATAGTTTATGTTATTTAAAGACAACTCATTCATTGGATGCAGCACCTTATAAACTACTTTATTATGTATACAGCCAATATATGCCTATATATGTACAGCCATTGTAAAATATTCTATTTGATTGAAAAGAGTGGCCGTTGAGTTTCTTATATGTTCTTCTCACGAGCTCAACTTTCTACGAACATATAGTAAGCTCAGTAATTTAAAAGAAGTATTTGTAGTGACGATTCAAAAGCGCTTAGTTTAAGCCTAATTGTATAAAGTTTATTTGACTTTGACTATAAAGCAACCAGTTGTCTTGGTGAGTCTGTTCATACTAAATAGTTCGATCAGTTTAATTATTTTTTAGTTGCTTATAATCTATAATATATTATATCTTAGTCCGTTCACTTTCATCGTAATCTTTGGATTCAATTAAATACTTCTTAATTAGAAATTATTACTTGCAAAGAACATTTAAATATATATTTCTCTTCAGTCCAAAGACGTCCGCACTGCTGGACAAAGGCCTCCCCCAAAGATCTTCATGACAATCGGTCCTGCGCTGCCCTCAACCAACCTATTCCGGTGATCTTGACCAGATCAGCGGTCTATTTTTTGGGGGGCCTACCAACACTGCGTCTCCTGCTACGTTGTTGCCATTAGAAGAAGGACATTACTGTCCCATCAGCCATCTGTCCTTCGAGCTATGTGCCCTGCCCACTGCCACTGAGTAGGAAATTGACTTGAGACGTCGCTCTTGTAAATCTAAACAATTACTAATATGCAAATATTGGGGTTGACCAGGTTATCAACTGTAAAGTGGATCCTGTAGATGAAGTCACAACCTGAGAGTTGAACAAAGCATACGAGATTTTATGAACACCAGAGGTTGTGGGTTCGAGTCCCGCATCATTCATAAAATTTTGTTTTTCAAAATTTGTTTGTGTACTTTCATGAGCCTTAATTATTATCCAAAAAAGCTAAAAATATTTTCCAAAATATTTGCGTCTGTCAGTGAGCAATCGAAACATTCTACCTTGATTCCAAATATTTTAGCATAGAGGCAAATCAAAAACGGATACTTTTAAAATGACATTGTATCAAGAAATCAAAATCAAGAGTTTCATTTATTTATTTGCTTATTAGGTATTCCGTACATCGGTGGCTATATTCATTATTGCGTCATTGATCAATTTTTATTTTAACTTCGAGTGCTGGGAAGATTTACAAGCTAACATTAATACTATTTTTAATGCAGCATGGTCTGAGTAAACTCATGTATATATTCGTGAGAAAATTCAAAAATTATAATAAAACCATTTTTAATGTATCATGGTCTAAGTTAAATCCCATACAATGTGCTGGGAAGATTAACAAATTATCATTCATACCATTTTTAATACATCATGGTCTGAAAATACGTTTATATTTAATTTATAAGTATAAAGCATTGCCTACCGTAGCCGGTAAGTATTAACCCGCACCTTCAGAGCATCAAAGTCACGTCCCATGCCGTCACATAACGCATTTTGTGATGAAATGAACACACGTACGAAACCGGAAGCTTCACAAATCACTGAGTCATGTAGTCTTGTGGTATGTTCAGATTTTAACATGATAAAGTCATGACGACACTTTTTTGCAAAATAAATCTTAGTGAATAACTCGATTCTTCTTATATATTAAATGGTATAAAAAGGGGTCAACGACGGGTCGTTTATGTGATGGGTCGAAAAATATATAATAAAAAAAGAGATTATAATATATTGGTTAAAAATTAAACACAAACTATTTCAATATTAATAATTAATACTTAGTCTGGCCATAAATACTGTTACAAGTAAAAATAAACAAAATACTACATTTAAATTTTGAATCCTTTATTTAATATGATTGTTCATTGAGTTTTCTCATTCTGGCGCCAATACATTGTACAATATTTTGCGATATTAAATTGGAGTATGGTGATAAAGAGAACCGAATCGCTGTGATTGGAAAAAAAAGTAGGTATGGAGCCAAAGACAATTTTCAAAACTCTCCACACGCTTGGTATTAGTAAAATGTTTGTGTGACCAGTTATTAATAGGTACAATGAGACCTCCTCTGTTTGTGACAGAAAAAGATCCACGTAGTATTAATAGGTGGTCAAAGCAGTAAGGGAAAGAATTCAAAGAAATCCTGTCCGAAAGCAAAACATTTTATCTCGGGAGATGAAGATAGAACCTAGAACAATCGCGTATTTTAAAAGATGACTTAGGACTTGCAGCCTATAAGAGACGTACTGGTCATTTCGTAACTGATAATTTAAAAAAGAATGGGTTGGTAAAATCGAAACAACTCACAGAAAAATTTTGTTGACGGAATATTTTTTTTTACAATTGCGTGACATTTTAACAAACAAAATTACCGTATTTATGCTTAAAGCTCTAAGAAAGCTTCCCAATTAGTCCACAGAGTGCAACGTGGGCACTATCCGACTTCAGTGATGGTTTGGCGGGTTATTAGCTAAGAAGGCGTGACTGAGCCATACTTTTGTGAAAAAGGTATCAAAACATCGACACAAGTGTATCAAGATACCATCCTTGAGAAGGTAGTGAAACCCCTTAACAACACCATGTTCAATAGCCAAGAATGGTCTTTCTAGCAAGACTCGGCGCCGGGTCATAAAGCTCGGTCTACGCACTCTTGGTTAGAAACGAACATTTTAGAGATGAAGATCAGAGATGAAGACTGGCCGTCGTCTAGTCCCGTTCTTAATCCGCTGGATTATGATTTATAAACGCCATGATAATTTGGAGTCCCTAAAACAATCCGTACTTTGACGGAAGAATTTTCCTATGGAAAGAGTGCGTGCTACTATTGATAACTGGCCTCAACGTTTGATGGCATGGAATCATATCGTAATTATAAATTAGTATTTTCGTTTTTATAACACAACTAATTATGTAATGTGAAAAATGGATAAAATTAAATTAATATTTATAATGATTAAATAATTTCAATTATGAAAACCAAGGAATTGTTTTGGTTATATATATAGTAAATTTTGTCATGCAGCTAAAAATTGAGGAAAACGGTTGACCCTAAAGGCCATCTCGGCAACTTCCCGCTAATTTCATACCTTAACGTTTCAAATTGTTAGTTGAAACAAAGAGTTAGGTGTTCTATGTTTTTAGCCCTTCGAGCTCAAAAGTCTGATGAAAGCTAAATAAAACCCTATTTTATAAATTTTTAAGCCTCAATCATTTTTTATTGCATAAATTGATTTTCACGCAGTTTTCAGTCGACATCAAAAAACAAACCTCAACAATTTTCCTCCAACTTCTCGTCGGTCCGCAGTGTCTTGCCATTGTATTATAGTTGCCAGGGCCAATGGTCTTAGTTTGTGGTAACGCTGCCGCACCCCGGGGATTCTTAGCACCCCCTGCCCCGTCGCTTATGTGGCTGCTACCGTGGCCACCACGAGCGGCGCCACCTGGGACTAGGGGCCGGGGCCTTATAGTGTCTGTCATATTTTGGGGGGCTTTTGCCATAATCGCAGCAGGCGGGTTGGTGATCGCAGTAAGTGGTGTGCTCTTAACGAAAGATGCTGCTGCCCATCCTCCGTTGTTTGTTTCCCTTAGTCGCCTCTTACGACACCCACGGGAGGAGATGGGGTGGTGCTATTCAGGTGCGACACTTTATTGCTGTAGTGACAGATTATTGCTGTAGTACTATTTGACCGCGTGCAATGCAGAGCAGATCGAATTGTCGGGAAGCCAGTGCTCTGTGAACGGCTAGATCACTTTTCGTTGTGTAGAGACGTCGCTTCATTGTTTGTCTTCTACCGCATTTTTTATGGGGAGTGTACCGAAGAGCTGTTTCACCTTATTCCTGCCGCCAAATTGAATCTTCGCATGACACGCCACAAATTAGAATATCATGCCACCATCTGGATGTGAGGCGGTCCTCCATAGTGGAATAAGCTTCCTTTTGCAGTGTTTCCGGAACGATATTACATAGGTAATTTCAAAAATAGCGCGTTAGGTGTACGTTTTCAAGGCTGGCAACGTTCCTGTGATTCCTCTGGTGTTGCATCAGAATGTGGGCGGCGGTGATTACTTAACTTTAGGTGACAATTACCCTCATTTGTCCTCCTATTCAAATTATGTATAATATATTTCCTTCCTCAACGTTTTCAAGAAATCTAGAAACCTACATGTTATCTTTGTCAAATAATCTTCATGTGTTGGTTTCCAGAAATGTTTTCACTTTTGTTAAAAAACAAGTCACGTCTTATGTGTAAGCAGCAATAGCTTCTCATTTTAGGAATATAATATTTTACAGTTACAGTCACTGTTCTACATAAAATTATTGTTTTATGTCAGCTCTAAATTGAGGCTTCGGGTTCACTTGGTGGGAGTTGATCACTCGCGCTCGTTACATCATTATGAATGTAATACGTACCTGATCCAGGTTAAAATGTGGGTAGGACTTAAAAACTAAGACTGAATCGTGTAATCCACTATCGGGTTCGAATCCCGCTAGGTGCAAGCAATTATATGTTTGTTTCCGAGTCATAGATGTTTATTTGTATTTATTTTTTATTTATTTATTTATACTATTAATCATTTACAGAAAGAATCTTAAAAGCTAACATAGTCCCGCAAAACTGTTTGGACAGTTTGTCTGCAGGATCAAGTCTCTTGTAATACATTAATGCTTATTAGAACATTGATTTTATACAAGTGTAATTAACAAATATTGATAAAAATATAATAAAAAATCTAATTTTAAGGCAGTGTTGACAATAAATATTTCTTAAGTTTAGTTTTAAATTTTCTCTTACAGGTTTCTAGTCGGATGTCCTCAGGCAAGCTGTTTAATAGATTATGTATGTTTATAATATGCATTTATCTACGTTAAGATAATAAAAATATCGTTGTCTTGCAACCCATAACCCAGGCTATATATACCTACTTTGGGGCAAGATAATTTGTGTAAAAAGTGTGTCAATATTATTATTCACAGTATGCCTGAATTGAATTATTTATTAAATCATTCCCAATCGATATGTAGGGGTCATTCCTTTAAGTTTGACATCTGGGCAAACTGTGTGTTTAAGTAAAATTGTGTAAAATAAATTTTTACTCAAACATGAAATTTTCCTACAAAATTAAAAAAAAAATTGTAAACATAGATTGCAATGAATATATTTTATTTTTTTAACAAAATGGTGTGATCGTTGTTAAAACTACATGATATTTTTTAAACAATATATACAAAATATTATAAACAAGATCTTAATTGAGTATAAAATAATAATTTTCCTCGATAGAAAACAAAAACATCAAAGCCGACACTTGGACTACGTTTTTATCTTTTTACTAACTAATTAATAAGCAATGCTCTATTTGAAGTTGATTTTTAGTAATAAAATAATAAAAAAATATATTGAATTGATTTCTCTTATCATAAAGTCTGAAGTGTGGAAGAAACCTAGTCCGGCGATCTTGACCAGATCATCGATTCATCTTCTGGGGGTTCTCCAACCAGCACTACGTCTCGAGGCCATTCGAGGACTTTGCTACTCCAACGGCCATCTGTCTGTCGAGTGGGCCCTGCCCACCGCCACATCAGTATCGCAACCATCTGAACTATGTCCGTGACTCTCATATAACGGATCTCCGATCCGATCTCACCGAATTCTGAGCAAAGCCCTATTACCCTCTGAGCGATGTGAAAAGCTAAGCCACGCCTTTTACCGCTTCTAACGATTTTTATTACTTTTCTCTCAGCCATGGGGATATGAGGCTCGATATTTCAAGCGCCTATTTGTCAGCGATGTTGTACTTTTTGTAACATACTTGAAACTTAAAATAGATAATTTATAGGTCTAGATAGAGTCTCTTGTTGTTAGACAACCGATAAAAACAGATCAGGTTTTGTGTGTCACCATCAATACTTTAATGTGCGTGACAAGCTACGTCTTTCACTTGCGATTTGTATAACTCTAGTCGATCTAGACGTATAAATCATCTAAGGAAAAATCAATCTTGCTATTGGCGCCAAATAGAAGTTAAAACTTCTTCAGGTGCGTTAAGCACTTTTATTGGGATGAGAATAAATAGTTGAACTCACGTCAGGACACGTGACCTGATCAAAAATTCAATACAGTCGTTGAAATTATGGATGAAAGTTGATTTTTCTGAGAGATAAACTTTTTAATGTAAAATAATTGTAATAGTACTGAAGTGATAAATTTTTTATGTAATATAAATTGTCATTTTTGTGTACGATAGCACAGTAATTTAATATTGTATTTAACCACACAAATGTAGTACTTTTATGCTGGTAAAAAAAGCAACCCGTGTGAAATTATTCCCTTACATTGCAAAATATTCAAAAATGCACAACGTTAATGTTCAAGTTTTCATTTCTGCCGGCACTCCCCGGAGTGCAACCCGTATTTTTATATCTATATTTATCATCAGCGACCAAGCATTCTAGAAAGTATACGAAACTGCGGTAAATATAAATTTGTTAAAGAAGATATATATTGATTTCAATATGAATCAACAGGACATGCAAACAGAAGTAAGGGTACTTTTATAAAACCTGTTAAAAACCAGAAGTAATAATCGTACCTCGTTATTTTTAACAAAAATTTAATTCAATTGTTTGTTTGCATAATCATTTTGAAATATATATGTAGCAACGTTGTAAAAAATATCGTAGTTATTATAAATGTTGTTATATCGATGATTTCATTGCGACATACGACTATCTCGAGGCAAACCACTGTTATATCTTGTAGTGTTTTAAGTAATTGAGCACACTCTAAATTATTGTTTAAACGATCGTATAATAATGTGAATGGACTTAGATCCACATCACAACAAGATCGTAAAAGAGCTATGATTTTATCGCATTACAACTAAGTATATTGTACAGACAGCAAAATAATAAGAATGACATAAAGCTAAGTCAAACTACTTAATGCTTAGATCATTTATACGTCTTGATAGTCTATGACAGCTGTGAAAACGTCGAAAAAAATTGTGTTTAGAGCAATCCACGCACACTAACATAAGGTGTCATACAAACCGCGAGTGTAAGAAGTAGCTTATCACGCACGCTAAAATATTATCCCTTGCCTGTTTTTGTCGATTGCCTAAGAGCAAGACACTCTATCTAGATCTATTAATTATCTAAGATAATATGACGTCATGAATTCAAAATAAAAAAATATTTCGTGAACAATAAGTTCAGGTTAGTTGTGTTTGTATGAAAATCAATTTTTAAATTATTTATTAATGTTCACTGATACAATTATGGTAAATGCACTAAGGTATTTTTTTATTTTTTTTTATTTATGGAATAAGAGGACAAACGAGCGTACGGGTCACCTGGTGTTAAGTGATCACCGCCGCCCACATTCTCTTGCAACACCATGACTCTCCCTTGATGCTGGTGTTAGGTTGTTCCATTTAATGTCATTCAACGATGAGCGGCTCGAATCATCGAAGGTCACGATAGATAGATAGAGTATAATATAAATTAATAGTTCGAGTGTATATTATTTTGAAAAAATGCGTACATTTCCACAACTATAACTTATTATACGCTAGGCTTTCGTAAAAAAATATTTCAACTTATCAAAAGTGTTTAAGAAAATTTAGTTCTTTTCTAGTTATTATTGTACTTTTTCGTCGAAGGATAAACCTAATTTTGTACCTTAAATCCAAGATAGTGGCTTGCGCCGACCCATTGTTGTAAGGTTGAATAAATTGATATTTCATCGGGACTCTGAACTAAACAGCATAATATACCAACTATTCCACCCTTTGCAAGACAGAACTCCCTATTGACTAGACCATTAGTGATACGGTATGACTACGTTCCGAGAGGGGGCTCTGATAACGTCACTAGATTCTAGAAGCTTTACAGCAAATAAACATATGAAATGCAAATGTAAATTGATCACACACAAAAAAATTGAAACTTTTTATTTCATACGGGTTATATCAAAATCATCATCATCAATTCAGCCGGAAGACGTCCACAGCTGGACAAAGGCATCCTCCGAAGATTGCCATGACTATCGGTCCTGCGCTGCCCTCATTAAACCTATTTCAGCGATCTTGACCAGATCAAAGGTCTATCTTGTGAGGGGCCGTGGTGGTGGACGGTACGTGGACATTCTAGGACTTTACTGCCCCAATGGCCATTTCTCCGTTGATCTATGTGCTCTGCCCACTGCCACTTCAGTCTCTTAACCAACTTTTCTATGTCGGTAATTTTGGTTCTCTTACGGATCTCCTCATTTCTGTATCGATCTCGCAGGGAACTCTCTATTGACGGTTGATTAACAATAAGCTTCCTCGTAAGTTATACGAGTAAGTACTTAATATAATTTATTCAAAAAAACAAATTTTATAAATATATTTACAACACTATGATTACATTAAATTAAAAATATCATTACGGGGAAGTGTACTTACCAATACGGGGAATACTGGCAGCATTTCCGCGTTGGATAGCTACGCTGATCCGTTGTAAAAAATTGCTGCCAGCGCTTGGGTTTATTGTAGGCCTTCTGAGGTGCGAAAATAGTACTTTGTACATTAGCAGGAGTAATATGCATATTGAAGGCCAAAAGACAAGCACGCTCTATTCTGTCAGTTGATGCAATCATGAGATCATCAAAGGAGACTAAAAAAGAAGTGCGTCCCATGCTTTTCAATGCTTTCAATGGAAACTTTAAACATTAAAAAATGACCCAAGTGTACGGCTACAAGTAAAATTAACACACACGCATTAATAACACCGTTCTAAATTATAAATTCCAAATACAAATTTTTACAATCTGTAATTTGTCGTTTCGCGAGAACTATGTTAAATTGTGTAGATATAATTTGAATTTGATACATCGTATAACTCGTTTAGGAGCTGCGATCCGACCGAAAATCGTGTCGTCATTAATAAAAGTCAAATCCGAATTCCGAATAAAAATCTCAACGAAATGTTTACATACGTTTTACATTTACTTATAAATTGACATTTTATGGCGTGGGCGTTCTGTAATGTAGAGTTAGATAGAAACACTTTGTATGATTTGCTTAATTTATTATATAATTTAGTAGTACTTTATATGATTTATATAAATTAATATTATATAAATCATATTCATCACTAAATCCACATTAAGCTAACATAATTCTTAATATAATATATTCAATTTTAATATGGGATGGTATGTTTTAGGTTTTTTTTTCTTACTTACAATTTATTTATAATTGAGTAATACTTTATTCCCGACTTCTGTGGTAGTTATCAATGTTTGAATGATTTTTTTTTACAATAAGAGACGAGATGAGTTGGACGTTCATCTGATGATAATTGATACACATTGCCCATTACAATGCAGTGCCACTCAGGATTTTTGAAAAATCCAAAACTGTGTTTTTATGTAAATAAGGGACGAGACGAGCAGGACGTTGAGCTGATGGTAATTGATACGCCCTACCCATGACAATGCAGTGCCGCTTAGGATTCTTGAAAAACCCAAAAATTTTTAGTGGCACTACAATTATGTTAAGTCTCATTTGCCCAGTAATTTCACTAGTTACGGCGCCCTTCATACCGAAACAAAGTAATGTTTACACATTACTGTTTCACGGCAGAAATGAGAGCCGTTTTGGTGCCCATAATCTAGCCGACTGCCTGTCCGTAGCTAGTAAAGAATAAAGCTGAAAATTAGATGAATATTCCGTTTTGCGACCGGATCAACATTACTACTTATTAGTGTAATATTTGACAATTATGAAGGGTAGGAAATATTCTTTTCAAGTGCGTTGATGTCATACACAAGGACAATAAATAATTAATTAGTAACCGCAGGACCTTTAAAATAACGCGTAACAAGGCACTTAATAATACATTTTATTTGCCGTTTCGACAGAAATCATATTACGAGTACATCCCGCTTAAAGTAAAATGCACAATTATTTTGACGCAAATGTTCGAGGTCCGTGGATTGCCTTC